>NW_023493661.1:1294112-1309112 GCF_013265735.2 Oncorhynchus mykiss
CCCCTCTCTCTATCGCTCTCTCTCTCTCTCTCTCTCTCTCTCTCTCTCTCTATCCGAACCCTTCTCTCTATCGCTCTCTCTCTCCCATCTCCTCTCTATCGCTCTCTCTCCCAACTCCTCTCTCTGAACCCCTCTCTCTCTCTATCTCTCTCTCTACCAATCTATCCTCACAGCCCAGTGTTATAATAGTAACGAGGTTGAGGCTCAAGGCAGTTAATTGTTGTGAACTTTGTTCTTAATTCTCATTCAGGTAGGGTATATCACCAGAGATATAGATAGAGGGGTATATCACCAGAGATATAGATAGAGGGGTATATCACCAGAGATATAGATAGAGGGGTATATCACCAGAGATATAGATAGAGGGGTATATCACCAGAGAGATATAGATAGAGGGGTATATCACCAGAGATATAGATAGAGGGGTATATCACCAGAGAGATATAGATAGAGGGGTATATCACCAGAGATATAGATAGAGGGGTATATCACCAGAGATATATAGATATAGGGGTATATCACCAGAGAGATATAGATAGAGGGGTATATCACCAGAGATATAGATAGAGGGGTATATCACCAGAGAGATATAGATAGAGGGGTATATCACCAGAGAGATATAGATAGAGGGGTATATCACCAGAGAGATATAGATAGAGGGGTATATCACCAGAGAGATATAGCTAGAGGGGTATATCACCAGAGAGATATAGATAGAGGGGTATATCACCAGAGAGATATAGATAGAGGGGTATATCACCAGAGAGATATAGATAGAGGGGTATATCACCAGAGATATAGATAGAGGGGTATATCACCAGAGAGATATAGATAGAGGGGTATATCACCAGAGAGATATAGATAGAGGGGTATATCACCAGAGAGATATAGATAGAGGGGTATATCACCAGAGATATAGATAGAGGGGTATATCACCAGAGATATATAGGTAGAGGGGTATATCACCAGAGATATATAGATAGAGGGGTATATCACCAGATATATAGATAGAAGGGTATATCACCAGAGAGATATAGATAGAGGGGTATATCACCAGAGATATAGATAGAGGGGTATATCACCAGAGATATAGATAGAGAGGTATGTCACCAGAGATATAGATAGAGGGGTATATCACCAGAGAGATATAGATAGAGGGGTATGTCACCAGAGATGTAGATAGAGGGGTATATCACCAGAGAGATATAGATAGAGGGGTTTATCACCAGAGAGATATAGATAGAGGGGTATATCACCAGAGAGATATAGATAGAGGGGTATATCACCAGAGAGATATAGATAGAGGGGTATATCACCAGATATATAGATAGAGGGGTATATCACCAGAGAGATATAGATAGAGGGGCATGTCACCAGAGATATAGATAGAGGGGTATATCACCAGAGATATAGATAGAGGGGTATATCACCAGAGAGATATAGATAGAGGGGTATATCACCAGAGAGATATAGATAGAGGGGTATATCACCAGAGAGATATAGATAGAGGGGTATATCACCAGAGAGATATAGATAGAGGGGTATATCACCAGAGAGATATAGATAGAGGGGTATATCACCAGAGAGATATAGATAGAGGGGTATATCACCAGAGATATATAGATAGAGGGGTATATCACCAGAGATATAGATAGAGGGGTATATCACCAGAGATATAGATAGAGGGGTATATCACCAGAGAGATATAGATAGAGGGGTATATCACCAGAGAGATATAGATAGAGGGGTATATCACCAGAGAGATATAGATAGAGGGGTATATCACCAGAGAGATATAGATAGAGGGGTATATCACCAGAGATATATAGATAGAGGGGTATATCAGCAGAGAGATATAGATAGAGGGGTATATCACCAGCACTTTGACCCTCAGTAGCTGTAACATGTCTTGGGGGGGGGGGGGGGGGGGGGGTGATCTTTGACCCTCTACTACTTTACTCTAACCCTCTAACTACTACTGTAGTCTAACTACTACTGAACTCTATCTACTACTGTACTCTAACTACTACTGTACTCTAACTACTACTGTACTCTAACTACTACTGTAGTCTAACTACTACTGTACTCTAACTACTACTGAACTCTAACCCTCTAACTACTACTGTAGTCTAACTACTACTGTACTCTAACTACTACTGTACTCTAACCCTCTAACTACTACTGTACTCTAACTACTACTGTACTCTAACCCTCTAACTACTACTGTACTCTATCTACTACTGAACTCTAACTACTACTGTACTCTAACTACTACTGTACTCTAACTACTACTGTACTCTAACTACTACTGTAGTCTAACTACTACTGTACTCTAACTACTACTGAACTCTAACCCTCTAACTACTACTGTAGTCTAACTACTACTGTACTCTAACTACTACTGTACTCTAACCCTCTAACTACTACTGTACTCTAACCCTCTAACTACTACTGAACTCTAACTACTACTGTACTCTAACCCTCTAACTACTACTGTAGTCTAACTACTACTGAACTCTAACTACTACTGAACTCTAACCCTCTAACTACTACTGTAGTCTAACTACTACTGTACTCTAACCCTCTAACTACTACTGAACTCTAACTACTACTGTACTCTAACTACTACTGTACTCTAACCCTCTAACTACTACTGAACTCTATCTACTACTGAACTCTAACTACTACTGTACTCTAACCCTCTAACTACTACTGTAGTCTAACCCTCTAACTACTACTGTACTCTAACCCTCTAACTACTACTGAACTCTAACTACTACTGTACTCTAACTACTACTGTACTCTAACCCTCTAACTACTACTGAACTCTATCTACTACTGTACTCTAACTACTACTGTACTCTAACCCTCTAACTACTACTGTACTCTATCTACTACTGTACTCTAACTACTACTGTACTCTAACCCCCTAACTACTACTGTACTCTATCTACTACTGTACTCTAACCCTCTAACTACTACTGTACTCTATCTACAACTGTACTCTAACCCTCTAACTACTACTGTACTCTAACTACTACTGTACTCTAACCCTCTAACTACTACTGTACTCTAACTACTACTGTACTCTAACCCTCTAACTACTACTGAACTCTAACTACTACTGAACTCTAACTACTACTGTACTCTATCTACCACTGAACTCTAACTACTACTGAACTCTAACTACTACTGAACTCTAACTACTACTGTACTCTAACTACTACTGTACTCTAACCCTCTAACTACTACTGTACTCTAACTACTACTGAACTCTAACCCTCTAACTACTACTGTACTCTATCTACTACTGAACTCTAACCCTCTAACTACTACTGTACTCTAACCCTCTATCTACCACTGTACTCTAACTACTACTGTACTCTAACCCTCTAACTACTACTGTAGTCTAACTACTACTGTACTCTAACTACTACTGTACTCTAACTACTACTGTACTCTAACTACTACTGTACTCTAACTACTACTGTAGTCTAACTACTACTGTACTCTAACCCTCTAACTACTACTGTAGTCTAACTACTACTGTAGTCTAACTACTACTGTACTCTAGCTACTACTGTACTCTAACCCTCTAACTACTACTGTACTCTAACCCTCTAACTACTACTGTACTCTAACCCTCTAACTACTACTGTACTCTAACTACTACTGTACTCTAACCCTCTATCTACCACTGTACTCTAACTACTACTGTACTCTAACCCTCTAACTACTACTGTACTCTAACTACTACTGAACTCTAACCCTCTATCTACTACTGTACTCTAACTACTACTGTACTCTAACTACTACTGTACTCTAACTACTACTGTACTCTAACTACTACTGTACTCTAACTACTACTGTACTCTAACTACTACTGTACTCTAACTACTACTGTACTCTAACCCTCTAACTACTACTGTACTCTAACTACTACTGTACTCTAACTACTACTGTACTCTAACTACTACTGTAGTCTAACTACTACTGTACTCTAACCCTCTAACTACTACTGTACTCTAACTACTACTGTACTCTAACTACTACTGTAGTCTAACTACTACTGTACTCTAACTACTACTGTACTCTAACCCTCTAACTACTACTGTTCTCTATCTACTACTGAACTCTAACTACTACTGTACTCTATCTACCACTGTACTCTAACTACTACTGAACTCTAACTACTACTGTAGTCTAACTACTACTGTACTCTAACCCTCTAACTACTACTGTACTCTAACCCTCTATCTACTACTGTACTCTAACCCTCTAACTACTACTGTACTCTATCTACTACTGTACTCTAACCCTCTAACTACTACTGTAGTCTAACTACTACTGTAGTCTAACTACTACTGTACTCTAACTACTACTGTACTCTAACCCTCTAACTACTACTGTAGTCTAACTACTACTGTAGTCTAACTACTACTGTACTCTAACTACTACTGTACTCTAACCCTCTAACTACTACTGTAGTCTAACTACTACTGTAGTCTAACTACTACTGTACTCTAACTACTACTGTACTCTAACCCTCTAACTACTACTGTAGTCTAACTACTACAGCTCAGACTGGACTGTCGTTCTCTCTCTCCGACCCGGATATAGACAAACACACACACTCACAGAGAAACACAGACTGAAATAGGCACACACACACAAACACAAACAGTGCGGACACGCACGCACGCGCACGCAGGCTGGCAGGCAGGCACGCACACACACACACAGTTCCACTCCTACTCTCTTCACACCCACCACACCCATCACAACAATGGAACCACATCAGATATGAACTGTGTCCTGGTGTTGCTATCAGCTACCAATATAATACAAACCCCTCTCTCCCCTCCCTCCCTCTCTCTCCCTCTCTCTCTCTCTCTGTCTCTATCTGTCTCTCTCTCTCTCTCTCTCTCTCTGTCTCTCTCTCTCTCTCTCTCTCTCCCTGTCTCTCGCTCTCTCTCTCTCTCTCTCTCTGTCTCTCTCTGTCTCTCTCTGTCTCTCACTCTCTCTCTCTCTCTCTCTCTCTCTGTCTCTCTCTCTCTCTCTCTCTGTCTCTCTCTCTCTCTCTATGTCTCTCTCTCTCTCTCTCCCTGTCTCTCGCTCTCTCTCTCTCTCTCCATCTCTCTCTCTCTCTCCCTTTCCTCTCTCTCTCTCTCACTCTCACTCTCTCTCTCTCTCTCTCTCTGTCTCTGTCTCTCTCTCATTCTCACTCACTCTCACTCTCTCTCTCTCTTTCCTCTCTCTCTCTCTCTCTCTATCTCTCTCCCCCCTCCCTCTCTATCTCTCCCCCCTCCCTCTCTCTGCCAGCAGACACAATGGGGGATGCTGAGGCCCCAAAGAGAATCTGGTGTGTGTGTGTGTGTGTGTGTGTGTGTGTGTGTGTGTGTGTGTGTGTGTGTGTGTGTGTGTGTGTGTGTGTGTCATTGATCTCAGTGTGCAGCCCAGGCTTAACTTAATGCTGAGTAGCTCTGACCCATATCCGACCTGCTGAGTGTGTGTTTGTGCGTGTGTATTAATGTGTGTGTTTATGTATGATGGTGTTTGTATATACAGTTGAAGTCGGAAGTTTACATCCACCTTAGCCAAATACATTTAAACTCAGTTTTTCACAATTCCTGACATTTAATCCCAGTAAGAATTCCCTGTCTTAGGTCAGTTAGGAGCACCACTTTATTTTAAGAATGTGAAATGTCAGAATAATAGTAGAGAGAATGATTTATTTCAGCTTTTATTTCTTTCATCACATTCCCAGTGGGTCAGAAGTTTACGTCCACTCTATCAGTATTCGTTTTCGTCAAACGTTTCGGGTAGCCTTCCACAAGCTTCCCACAATTAATTGGGTGAGTTTTGGCTCATTCCTCCTGACAGAGCTGGTGTAACTGAGTCAGGTTTGTAGGCCTCCTTGCTCGCACACACTTTTTCAGTTCTGCCCACAAATCTTCTATAGGATTGAGGTCAGGGCTTTGTGATGGCCACTCCAATACCTTGACGTTGTTGTCCTTAAGCCATTTTGACACAACTTTGGAAGTATGCTTGGGGTCATTGTCCATTTGGAAGACCCATTTGAGACCAAGCTTTAACTTCCTGACTGATGTCTTGAAATGTTGCTTCAATATATCCACATAATTTTCCGTCCTCATGATGCCATCTATTTTGTGAAGTGCACCAGTCCCTCCTGCAGCAAAGCACCCCCACAACGTGATGCTGCCACCCCCGTGCTTCACGGTTGGGATGGTGTTCTTCGGCTTGCAAGCCTCCCCCTTTTACCTCCAAACATAACGATGGTCATTATGGCCAAACAGTTCTATTTTTGTTTCATCAGACCAGAGGACATTTCTCCAAAAAGTACGATCTTTGTCCCCATCTCCAGTTACAAACCGTAGTCTGGCTTTTTTATGGTGGTTTTGGAGCAGTGGCTTCTTCCTTGCTGAGCTGCCTTTCAGGTTATGTCGATATAGGACTTGTTTTACTGTGGATATAGATACTTTTGTACCTGTTTCCTCCAGCATCTTCACAAGGTCCTTTGCTAGCGTTTGGAATTGCTTCCAAGGATGAACCAGACTTGTGGAAGTCTACAATTGTCTTGGCTGATTTCTTTTGATTTTCCCATGATGTTAAGCAAAGAGGCACAGAGTTTGAAGGTAGGCCTTGAAATACATCCACAGGTACACCTCCAATTGACTCAAATGATGTCAATTAGCCTACCAGAAGCTTCTAAAGCCACATAATTTTCAGGAATTTTCCAAGATGTTTAAAGGCACAGTCTACTTAGTGTATGTAAACTTCTGACCCACTGGAATTGTGATACAGTGAATTATAAGTGAAATAATCTGTCTGTAAACAATTGTTGGAAAAACGACTTGTGTCATGCACAAAGTAGATGTCCTAACTGACTTGCCAAAACTATAGTTTGTTAACAAGACATTTGTGGAGTGGTTGAAAAACAAGTTTTAATGACTCCAACCTAAGTGTATGTAAACTTCCGACTTCAACTCTGTGTGTGTGTGTGTGTGTGTGTGTGTGTGTGTGTGTGTGTGTGTGTGTGTGTGTGTGTGTGTGTGTGTGTGTGTGTGTGTGTGTGTGTGTGTGCGCTATAAAACCCCACCTTAGCCAGGTGTGCCGGCCATCTGCACGACGCAATCAGAGAAGGTGGTGTTCACCTGGTTGCCCTGGCAACACGCGTTCCACATCCTCCCGGAAACTTCTGTGTCTGAACTCTGACTGGGACAGCAGCAAGTTGTCCTCCGAGAGACAGGGCACCAACACACACACACACACACTGTAACACACACACACTGTAACACACACACACACACACACACACACACACACTCACACACACTGTAACACACACACACTGTAACACACACACTGTAACACACACACATACACACACACACTGTAACACACACACTGTAACACACACACACTGTAACACACACACACACACACACACACACACACTGTAACACACACACTGTAACACACACACACACTGTAACACACACACACACTGTAACACACACACACTGTAACACACACACACACACACACACACTGTAACACACACACACTGTAACACACACACACTGTAACACACACACACACACTGTAACACACACACACACACACACACTGTAACACACACACACACTGTAACACACACACACACACACACACACTGTAACACACACACACACTCACACACACTGTAACACACACACACTGTAACACACACACACTGTAACACACACACACACACACACTGTAACACACACACACTGTAACACACACACACACTGTAACACACACACACTGTAACACACACACTGTAACACACACACTGTAACACACACACACACACACACACACTGTAACACACACACACACACACACACACACTGTAACACACACACACACACACACTCACACACACTGTAACACACACACACTGTAACACACACACACACACTGTAACACACACACTCACACACTGTAACACACACACACACACACTGTAACACACACACTCACACACACTGTAACACACACACACAGACACTGTAACACACACACACAGACACTGTAACACACACACACTGTAACACTCACACTCACACACACTGTAACACACACACACACACACACTGTAACACACACACACTGTAACACACACACCCACACACACACACACACACACACACACACTCGCACACACTGTAACACACACACACACACTGTGACACACATACTCCTACTGGAGAGTTGATGTATCTACAGCACCTCCTACTGGAGAGATAATGTATCTACAGCACCTCCTACTGGAGAGATGATCTATCTACAGCACTTCCTACTGGAGAGATGATCTATCTACAGCACCTCCTACTGGAGAGATGATGTATCTACAGCACCCCTACTGGAGAGATGATGTATCTACAGCACCCCTACTGGAGAGATTATCTATCTACAGCACCTCCTACTGGAGAGATGATGTATCTACAGCACCCCTACTGGAGAGATGATGTATCTACAGCACCCCTACTGGAGAGATGATGTATCTACAGCACCTCCAACTGGAGAGATGATGTATCTACAGCACCTCCTACTGGAGAGATTATGTATCTACAGCACCACCTACTGGAGAGATGATGTATCTACAGCACCTCCTACTGGAGAGATGATGTATCTACAGCACCTCCTACTGGAGAGATGATGTATCTACAGCACCTCCTACTGGGAGGAGAGGAGGGGGGAGGAGGAGATGAGAGGAGGAGATGAGAAAGGAGGAGATGAGAGAGGAGGAGATGAGAGAGGAGATGAGAGAAGAGGAGATGAGGGGATGAGAGAGGAGGAGAGGAGAGAGGAGGAGATGAGCGAGGAGGAGATGAGAGAGGAGGAGATGAGGGAGGGAGATGAGAGAAAAGGAGGAGAGAGGATAAGATGAGAGGGTAGGAGGAGAGAGGAGGAGATGAGAGAGGAGGAGAGAGGGAGATGAGAGAGGAGAGGAGAGAGGAGGAGGTCGTCGTCAGAGAGGAGGAGATGAGAGAGGAGATGAGAGAGGAGGAGAGGAGGAGAGGAGAGGAGGAGATGAGGAGAGGAGAGGAGGAGATGAGAGAGGAGATGAGAGAGGAGGAGAGGTTTCTGTAACGATAAGGTAATAATATAAAGTGGCCGTGTTGTAGATAACCTGCACAGGTCATCAGAGAAGAGAGTAGGGAGGAGGAGAGGAGAGGAGGAGATGAGGAGAGGAGAGAGGAGAGGAGAGGAGAGAGGAGGAGATGAGAGAGGAGAGGAGGAGATGAGAGAGGAGGAGATGAGAGAGGAGGAGATGAGAGAGGAGGAGATGAGAGAGGAGGAGATGGGAGAGGAGGAGAGGAGAGAGGAGAGGACAGGAGGAGATGAGGAGAGGAGGAGAGGAGAGGAGAGGAGGAGATGAGGAGGAGAGGAGAGGAGGAGATGAGAGAGGAGGAGATGAGAGAGGAGGAGAGGAGGAGAGGAGAGGAGGAGATGAGGAGAGGAGAGGAGAGGAGGAGAGGAGAGGAGGAGATGAGGAGAGGAGGAGAGGAGAGGAGGAGATGAGAGGAGGAGGGAGGAGGAGAGAAGGAGAGGAGAGAGGAGGAGAAGAGAGAGGAGGAGAGGAGAGAGAGGGAGATAAGAGAGGAGGAGAGGAGGGAGGAGGAGGAGAGGAGAGGAGGAGATGAGAGAGGAGGAGATGAGAGAGGAGGAGAGTAGAGAGGCGGAGATGAGAGAGGAGGAGAGTAGAGAGGCGGAGAGGAGAGAGGAGGAGAGGAGAGGGGAGGAGAGGAGGAGAGGAGAAGAGGAGCGGGGTGACATGGGAGAACTGGTTAAACATCCTGACGGGCTGCAGCATTCTGGATGAGGTCTAGTTCTCTTCGTCAAACCGTCCCTCAAACAGCCTCAGGACAGGGAAGAATGTCAGGTGGTTGTCAGGGTAACTGTTTTGCATGGCAGGGGCTGGTCCTGTCATAGCTACAGAACCCAGAGAGACAGGGAAAGAGTGTGTGTGTGTGTGTGTGTGTGTGTGTGTGTGTGTGTGTGTGTGTGTGTGTGTGTGTGTGTGTGTGTGTGTGGGTGGGGCATTGATCTCAGTGTGTGTGTGTTATATCAGTCACATTAGAGCAATGTTTCCCAAACTCGCCGACTCCCCAACCCAAACTCGCCTCCCCAACCCTGGGAGGGTGGAGTCAGACACTTAGATTAGGATGTGACTCCTCCCACCGAGGGTGGAGTCAGACACTTAGATTAGGATGTGACTCCTCCCACCCAGGGAGAGTTCTTCTAACGCAGACACTTAGATTAGGATGTGACTCCTCCCACCCAGGGAGAGTTCTTCTAAAGCAGACACTTAGATTAGGATGTGACTCCTCCCACCCAGGGAGAGTCCTGAGAGGGTGGAGTCAGACACTTAGATTAGGATGTGACTCCTCCCACCCAGGGAGAGTTCTTCTAACGCAGACACTTAGATTAGGATGTGACTCCTCCCACCCAGGGAGAGTCCTTCTAACGCAGACACTTAGATTAGGATGTGACTCCTCCCACCCAGGGAGAGTCCTGAGAGGGTGGAGTCAGACATTTAGATTAGGATGTGACTCCTCCCACCCAGGTAGAGTCCTGGGAGGGTGGAGTCAGACACTTAGATTAGGATGTGACTCCTCCCACCCAGGGAGAGTCCTAGGAGGGCGGAGTCAGACACTTAGATTAGGATGTGACTCCTCCCACCCAGGGAGAGTCCTTCTAAAGCAGCCACTTAGATTAGGATGTGACTCCTCCCACCCAGGGAGAGTCCTTCTAACGCAGACAATTAGATTAGGATGTGACTCCTCCCACCCAGGGAGAGTCCTGGGAGGGTGGAGTCAGACACGTAGATTAGGATGTGACTCCTCCCACCCAGGGAGAGTCCTTCTAACGCAGACACTTAGATTAGGATGTGACTCCTCCCACCCAGGGAGAGTCCTGAGAGGGTGGAGTCAGACATTTAGATTAGGATGTGACTCCTCCCACCCAGGGAGAGTCCTGTGAGGGTGGAGTCAGACACTTAGATTAGGATGTGACTCCTCCCACCCAGGGAGAGTCCTTCTAAAGCAGACACTTAGATTAGGATGTGACTCCTCCCACCCAGGGAGAGTCCTTCTAACGCAGACACTTAGATTAGGATGGGACTCCTCCCACCCAGGGAGAGTCCTGGGAGGGTGGAGTCAGACACTTAGATTAGGATGTGACTCCTCCCACCCAGGGAGAGTCCTGTGAGGGTGGAGTAAGACACTTAGATTAGGATGTGACTCCTCCCATCCAGGGAGAGTCCTTCTAAATCAGACACTTAGATTAGGATGTGACTCCTCCCATCCAGGGAGACTCCTCCCACCCAGGAAGAGCCCTTCTAACACACCTGGCCTCTCTGCTTTCAGATATTTCCTTATTTGCTCATATTGAAAAAATGTACGTAGCTTTGAATGCTTTCATGTGTGGTGTGATTTCTAGTTAGCCCACTGCAGATCTGGATAAACAAATCCACCTTCCACTATGACTGGTGGATAGAGGGCAGGATAGACAGACTGGTGGATAGAGGGCAGGATAGACAGACTGGTGGATAGAGGCCAGGATAGACAGACTGGTGGTCTGTATTGACCTGTTGTATAGGAGGGGAGAGGGAGGACTCTCCCTGGGTGGGAGGAGTCACATCCTAATCTAATTGTCTGCGTTAGAAGGACTCTCCTTTGGTGGGAGGAGTCACATCCTAATCTAAGTGTCTGACTCCACCCTCCCAGGACTCTCCCTGGGTGGGAGGAGTCACATCCTAATCTAATTGTCTGCGTTAGAAGGACTCTCCCTGGGTGGGAGGAGTCACATCCTAATCTAAGTGTCTGCTTTAGAAGGACTCTCCCTGGGTGGATAAGGGAAGAACCCCCCCAATAAAACACCTTGATATAGGAGAGATGTATGGAAGCAGATGAGGACATGTGGATATGGAAGAACGTATAACCAGCAAAGAGAGTGAACGTAAACCAGGGGAAAAAACACACTACCCTCCCCAAAGCAAAAAATATATTTTAAAAATTAGACGACCCTCCTCTATTTTATAGTATAGTATAGTATAGTAGTGCGGGCTACAATGCAATATGGGCCTAATTTTCAGGATATTTAAAAAAAAAAAAACTCCATAAATCACTAGGGGCAGCCCCCATTGATTTGGGCCCGTAGTGGGGTGCTCCCATAGCGGGCACGGAGGCCTGGATCCCCCCCCCCTATACAGATAAAAAAAGCATATGGAAAATATGGGCCTGGTTACCCGTTCAATCACCAGGCTAGCTGTTTTACAATTATTATAGTGTGTCTATTTTTTTTATAGTTTAGTCTCTGGTTTAGTCAAAGGTGCGTATGCGGAACCTTTTGAGATGAGACGTGATTTCAGTCCGGACGAATATCCACAGCGGCCCAATAAACATGGCTGACATTCCAAGTGATGCGCCACAGCGTGAGTTTATTTTAAGTTTATTATAAGAAAACACGTCAGTCTCCAGACACCACGTTTATTATATGTGTTTTTTAGCCTTTTATAATGTTAGTTGTTAGTGAATGTTAAGTTTGTTGTCGTCGTTGTTAATGAAGAATAGTTTGTCTGAAAGTTAGCTGGTTAGCCTGTTAGCATAGCTGCCTGTCAAATACTCACCGCACTTCGATACAAAGTGATTTTCTCCGCTAACCTTAATGAACCTCGGTCTCTTAACCTACGTTAATTATCCTAACCTGCTACGAAAAACTTAATTTCGGGTTTTTCAGGGGAAGTGCCGTGAAAATGGTGAAAATTGTTTCTCCATAAGACAACAGACAGATGGCGCAGTTTACAAACCAGTTTAACAGATCCATTTAGCAGTGTTTATGTCATGACAGTGTCAGCCAATCAGCTCATTTGTTGTTCAACGCTTACGTGCCGTTTTCATAATGGCTGCTGTGACAAATTTTTAAGTAATCGTTCAAATCTTCTCAGTTTAAATAGTTGGGATAATGGGAACAATTCGCATTTCCTATTCCGATTGATACCTCGTACGTCCCTGGTGTCTTAATAAACACCGGAAGCCTGTCCGACCGTAGTGCAGATGGTCGGGTTGGATCGGTTGGCTGTTCTCTAGGATAAACTGTATCACATGACCTGTCAAAAACAGACAGGGTTTGTCCAATAAACTATAATATCTTTGGTCAATGGATCTGCGTTTTAACTCATTCAGTCACATGCAGATTAGTGGACAAAGAAACAAGCGTTTCCTACATATTCAATCTGGGTACTTTTTGTTTTATTTACATTTGGCGCTATTACCTGATTGGTTGGTCATGGTGGTTGTTTTTGATGTATTGACCTGATTGGTTGTATTGGTTGTCAGACTGCCCCGGTACGGCCAGTGAGCAGGCAGGGAAGACGTCAGCATGTCAGGGTTGTCCCAACCAGAACCTCTGCTCCTCTGGAGCCACTAAAGCACCAGACCCAGGTAAAGTCTCTCTGTCTCTGTCCTGATCTTGATCTGGTGAATAACAGCACTACAATTCCTTGTTTTCAATGTGTGTTTAATGCCTCTATCTCTCTTTACTCACTCACTCACTCACTCACCCTCTCTTTCTCCCTCACTCACTCACCCTCTCTTTCTCCCTCACTCACTCACTCTCTCTCTCCCTCCCGACCCTCTCTTTCTCCCCCTCCTGTCCCTCCCTCCCTCCCTCCCTCCCTCTCTCCCTCCCTCCCTCCCTCTCTATCCCTCCCTCCCTCCCTCCCTCCCTCCCTCCCTCCCTCCCTCTCTCCCTCTCTCCCTCTCTCCCTCTCTCCCTCTCTCTCCCTCTCTCCCTCTCTCCCTCTCTCCCTCTCTCCCTCCCTCTCTTCCTCTCCCCTCTCTCCCTCCCTCCCTGCAGCCATAGAGGAGATAGCAGAGAAGATGTTAACAGTGAAACATAAGATCTTGGTCCTGTCAGGGAAAGGAGGTGTAGGGAAGAGCACCTTCAGCGCACATCTGGCCCACGCACTGGCTAGTGACGCCACTAAAGAGGTAACACTTCAACATCTAGCTCTCTGTTCTCCACTCGTTTGTTAGGTCTCTTTCTCTCCCCCCCTCTTTTCTCTCTCTCTCTCTTCTCCCTCTCTCGTGTACTGTGGGAAGGTCACCCAGATAGCTGACGACAGTTGGTGTGATCAGAGGAGAAGCATAGCACATAGCGTCCGTCTGATCCACGTCGTACCGTTAAAACACATTATATCACAGGTTTTCATTCAACTGTCAATGAAATAAAATAATAAAATAAATACATAAATCATAAAAGCTGAATAAAACACTCTCACTGCCTCTACCTGGTGAAGTCTGCAACCAGTCTGTTTAGTTATTAACATACCCACTCTGTGTCATCGTCAAACAAAACCTTTCCGTGGGTTTTGTCTCCCCCTGGTGGTCACAAATGGAACATTGGCTAAAAGCTGTAGTTCGACTCAATGCTACCTCTCTGTGGCCAGATGAGGGTATGACAGCTGGATAACGTGTTAATGCACTGCCTAAGTGATACCCGCTAAATCTGCTGTCTGTTGACTGGAGAACATGTTCTACACCCTAACCTCCGTGTGTCTGTGTGTTTTCTCCAGGTTGCTCTCCTAGATGTGGACATCTGTGGTCCGTCTATCCCCAGGATCATGGGTCTGGAGGGAGAGCAGGTAGCAGGATTGTCTCTCTGTCTCTCTCCTCGTGTTATATGGTCATGTGATTGATATCCTCTCTGCTATTGGTCAGATCCCTATCTCGATGCTGTTTTGGTCAACCTGTGTGTTTGATACCCTATTTTCAGGCCCATTGTTATCTACACAGAGGCCCATTGTTATCTACACAGAGGCCCATTGTTATCTACACAGAGGCCCATTGTTATCTACACAGAGGCCCATTGTTATCTACACAGAGGCCCATTGTTATCTACACAGAGGCCCATTGTTATCTACAC
>NW_023493661.1:1314112-1386612 GCF_013265735.2 Oncorhynchus mykiss
CAGTATGTAGAGGATAACCTGGGTGTGTGTGTTCCAGTATGTAGAGGATAACCTGGGTGTGTGTGTTCCAGTATGTAGAGGATAACCTGGGTGTGTGATCCAGAACGTAGAGGATAACCTGGGTGTGTGTGTTCCAGTATGTAGAGGATAACCTGGGTGTGTGTGTTCCAGTATGTAGAAGATAACCTGGGTGTGTGTGTTCCAGTATGTAGAGGATAACCTGGGTGTGTGATCCAGTATGTAGAGGATAACCTGTGTGTGTGTGTTCCAGTATGTAGAGGATAACCTGGGTGTGTGTGTTCCAGTATGTAGAGGATAACCTGTGTGTGTGTGTTCCAGTATGTAGAGGATAACCTGGGTGTGTGTGTTCCAGTATGTAGAGGATAACCTGTGTGTGTGTGTTCCAGTATGTAGAGGATAACCTGGGTGTGTGTGTTCCAGTATGTAGAGGATAACCTGTGTGTGTGTGTTCCAGTATGTAGAGGATAACCTGTGTGTGTGTGTTCCAGTATGTAGAGGATAACCTGTGTGTGTGTGTTCCAGTATGTAGAGGATAACCTGTGTGTGTGTGTTCCAGTATGTAGAGGATAACCTGTGTGTGTGTGTTCCAGTATGTAGAGGATAACCTGTGTGTGTGTGTTCCAGTATGTAGAGGATAACCTGTGTGTGTGTGTTCCAGTATGTAGAGGATAACCTGTGTGTGTGTGTTCCAGAATGTAGAGGATAACCTGGGTGTGTGTGTTCCAGTATGTAGAGGATAACCTGTGTGTGTGATCCAGTATGTAGAGGATAACCTGTGTGTGTGTGTTCCAGTATGTAGAGGATAACCTGTGTGTGTGTGTGTTCCAGTATGTAGAGGATAACCTGTGTGTGTGTGTGTTCCAGTATGTAGAGGATAACCTGTGTGTGTGTGTTCCAGTATGTAGAGGATAACCTGTGTGTGTGTGTTCCAGAATGTAGAGGATAACCTGTGTGTGTGATCCAGTATGTAGAGGATAACCTGTGTGTGTGTGTTCCAGTATGTAGAGGATAACCTGTGTGTGTGTGTTCCAGTATGTAGAGGATAACCTGGGTGTGTGTGATCCAGTATGTAGAGGATAACCTGGGTGTGTGTGATCCAGTATGTAGAGGATAACCTGGGTGTGTGTGATCCAGTATGTAGAGGATAACCTGGGTGTGTGTGATCCAGTATGTAGAGGATAACCTGGGTGTGTGTGATCCAGTATGTAGAGGATAACCTGGGTGTGTGTGATCCAGTATGTAGAGGATAACCTGGGTGTGTGTTCCAGTATGTAGAGGATAACCTGGGTGTGTGTGTGTGTGTTCCAGTATGTAGAGGATAACCTGTGTGTGTGTGTTCCAGTATGTAGAGGATAACCTGTGTGTGTGTGTGTGTGTTCCAGTATGTAGAGGATAACCTGTGTGTGTGTGTGTGTGTTCCAGTATGTAGAGGATAACCTGTGTGTGTGTGTGTGTGTTCCAGTATGTAGAGGATAACCTGTGTGTGTGTGTGTTCCAGTATGTAGAGGATAACCTGTGTGTGTGTGTGTGTGTGTGTTCCAGTATGTAGAGGATAACCTGTGTGTGTGTGTGTGTTCCAGTATGTAGAGGATAACCTGGCGGTCATGTCTATTGGCTTCCTACTCAGCAGTCCTGATGATGCTGTTATCTGGAGAGGACCCAAGAAGAACGGTACCCTGTGTGTGTGTGTGTGTGTGTGTGTGTGTGTGTGTTTAGCTGACACTTGACAGTGTCTGACTTCCTGGATAAATAAAGATTAACATTACAGGCTATTATATATAAAAATACATAAAATCAAGTGTGAATGATGATGATAAGATGTTGACTTTAATTGGTTATTGTCTGTGAGGCTGTGATCTGATTGGCTGTGGTGGTGCTGCACTTCCTGTCAGGGATGATCAAACAGTTCCTGCGAGATGTCGATTGGGGGGAACTGGATTACCTCATCGTGGACACGCCCCCCGGCACCTCTGACGAACACCTGTCTATCGTCCAGTACCTTAGCTCCGCCCGCATCGACGGAGCCGTCATCATCACCACCCCGCAGGTAACTACGGCGACTACGGCTCACTAGAGAGAACAACTAGGTAGCTACAGCATGTTTCTGTTGTTACCACGTGGCTAAGGCACGTCGCTACGGCAACCGGTTTGTTAACCTGTTAACCAGGACTGTCTGGTTAGATGGGTTGCTATGACTGGGTCGTTTAACCAAGACTGTCTGGGTCGTTTAACCAGGACTGACTGTGTCGTTTAACCAAGACTGACTGGGTCGTTTAACCAGGACTGTCTGGGTCGTTTAACCAGGACTGTCTGGGTCGTTTAACCAGGACTGTCTGGGTCGTTTAACCAGGACTGTCTGGGTCGTTTAACCAGGACTGACTGGGTCGTTTAACCAGGACTGTCTGGGTCGTTTAACCAGGACTGTCTGGGTCGTTTAACCAGGACTGTCTTGGTGGTTTAACCAGGACTGTCTTGGTGGTTTAACCAGGACTGTCTGGGTGGTTTAACCAGGACTGTCTGGGTCGTTTAACCAGGACTGTCTGGGTCGTTTAACCAGGACTGTCTGGGTCGTTTAACCAGGACTGTCTGGGTCGTTTAACCAGGACTGTCTTATTAGATCGGTTGCTATGACTGCGGTTGCTATGACAGAATCCGTGTGGAGGCTATATTCGGGGGGTACTGGAGTCAATGTGCAGGGGGAACCGATGTCGAGGTAATTGAGGTAATTATGTAGGTAGAGTTATTAAAGATAATAACTGAGTAGCAGCAGCGTAGAAGAAGGGGGGGGGGGGGGGTGCAAATAGTCTTGGTAGCCATTTGATTAGATGTTCAGGAGTCTTGTGGCTTGGGGGGTAGAAGCTGTTTCTTGGACCTGGACTTGTTGCTCCCATACCGCTTTCCGTGCGGTAGCAGAGAGAACAGTCTATGACTAGAGTGGCTGGAGTCTTTGACAATTTTTAGGGCCTTTCCTCTGACACCGCCTGGTATAGAGGTCCTGGATGGCAGGAAGATTGACCCCGGTGATGTGATGTACTGGGCTGTACGCTCTAACCTCTGTAGTGCCTTGTGGTCGGAGGCCGAGCAGTTGCCATACCAGGCAGTGATGCTCTCGATGGTGCAGATGTTGAAGCTTTCGAGGATCTGAGGACCCATGCCAAATCTTTTCAGTCTCCTGAGGGGGAATAGGTTTTGTTGTGCCCTCTTCACGACTGTCTTGGTGTGCTTGGACCATGTTAGTTTGTTGGTGATGTGGACACCAAGGAACTTGAAGCTCTCAACCTGCTCCACTACAGCCCCGTAGTGTGAGTAGTAGTAGGCTCGTGTCACTGGGCAGCTCGCGGCTGTGCTTCCCTTTTGTAGTCTGTAATGGTTTGCAAGCCACACACAGGGCTGCCGCGACCTGCCCAGTGACACGAGCCTACCAGACGAGCTAAATCACTTCTATGCTCGATTGGAGGAAAGTAACACTGAAACATGCATGAGAGCATCAGCTGTTCCAGATGACTGTGTGATCACGCACTCCGCAGCTGACTGGCAATTGTCTTCACTGACATGTTCAACCTCTCCCCTGAGAGATGGCTCACATAAACACCATTATCCCAGAAACCCTAGACCTGCTCCAATTTGCATACCGCGCCCTAACAGATCCACAGAATATGCAATCTCTATTGCACTCCACACTGCCCTTTCCCACCTGGACAAAAGAAACACCTATATGAGAATGCTATTCATTGACTACAGCTCAGCGTTCAACACCATAGTACCTACAATGCTCATCCCTGACTTAGTCTGTAATACCAACATCTCTCTCCCTCCTCCCCCCCCCCCCCCCCACCTCTCCAGGAGGTATCTCTTCAGGATGTCAGGAAGGAGATTAGGTTCTGTCAGAAGGTCCAGCTGCCCATCATAGGAGTGGTGGAGAACATGAGTGGGTTTGTCTGTCCCAAATGCAAGGTGAGAGTTTTATTTATTTATGTATATGTGGACAATGTGTAATTTTCTCTGATAAAGACAGACACCATTCATTGGCATGATGTGTAACCCTTTCTCTCTCTTTCTCTCTCTCTCCCCTCCTCTCCTCTCTCTCCCCTCCTCTCCTCTCTCTCCCTCGTCTCTCTCCCCCTCGTCTCTCTCCCCCACCTCTCTCTCTCCCCTCCTCCCCTCTCTCTCTCCCCTCTCGTCTCTCTCCCCCATCTCTCTCTCTCCCCTCTCCTCTCTCTCCCTCGTCTCTCTCTCTCCCCTCTCCTCTCTCTCCCTCGTCTCTCTCCCCCATCCCCCCCCCCCCCTCCTCAAGAACACGTCTCAGATCTTCCCACCCACCACGGGAGGAGCAGAGAGGATGTGTGAAGAGATGAACCTTACTCTGCTAGGACGAGTCCCACTGGACCCCAGGATAGGTACTGGACTACAGATAGCTGTGTTAGTACCAGTCCCACTGGACCCCAGGATAGAGACTGGACCCCAGGATAGAGACTGGACCCCAGGATAGAGACTGGACCCCAGGATAGGTACTGGACCCCAGGATAGGTACTGGACCCCAGGATAGGTACTGGACCCCAGGATAGAGACTGGACCCCAGGATAGAGACTGGACCCCAGGATAGAGACTGGACCCCAGGATAGAGACTGGACCCCAGGATAGAGACTGGACCCCAGGATAGGTACTGGACTACAGGTAGTTGTGTTAGTACCAGTCCTACTGGACCACAGGATAGATACTGGACCCCAGGATAGGTACTGGACCCCAGGGTAGGTACTGGACCCCAGGATAGGTACTGGACCCCAGGATAGAGACTGGACCCCAGGGTAGATGCTGGACCCCAGGATAGGTACTGGACTACAGATAGCTGTGTTAGTACCAGTCCTACTGGACCCCAGGATAGAGACTGGACCCCAGGATAGATTCTGGACCCCAGGATAGATTCTGGACCCCAGGATAGGTACTGGACCCCAGGATAGGTACTGGACCCCAGGATAGGTACTGGACCCCAGGATGGGTACTGGACCCCAGGATAGGTACTGGACTACAGGATAGGTACTGGACCCCAGGATGGGTACTGGACCCCAGGATAGGTACTGGACCCCAGGATAGGTACTGGACCCCAGGATAGAGACTGGACCCCAGGATAGAGACTGGACCCCAGGATAGATACTGGACTACAGATAGCTGTGTTAGTACCAGTCCTACTGGACCCCAGGATAGAGACTGGACCCCAGGATAGGTACTGGACCCCAGGGTAGGTACTTTACCCCAGGGTAGGTACTTTACCCCAGGATAGAGACTGGACCCCAGGATAGAGACTGGACCCCAGGATAGAGACTGGACCCCAGGATAGAGACTGGACCCCAGGATAGAGACTGGACCCCAGGATAGAGACTGGACCCCAGCTATGCAGTAAGTCAGGTCTATAGATCCACAGCTATGCAGTAAGTCAGGTCTATAGATCCACAGCTATGCAGTAATTCAGGTCTATAGATCCACAGCTATGCAGTAAGTCAGGTCTATAGATCCACAGCTATGCAGTAAGTCAGGTCTATAGATCCACAGCTAAGCAGTAAGTCAGGTCTATAGATCCACAGCTATGCAGTAAGTCAGGTCTATAGATCCACAGCTATGCAGTAAGTCAGGTCTATAGATCCACAGCCATGCAGTAAGTCAGGTCTATAGATCCACAGCTAACCAGTAAGTCAGGTCTATAGATCCACACCACAGCTATGCAGTAAGTCAGGTCTATAGATCCACAGCTAAGCAGTAAGTCAGGTCTATAGATCCACAGCTATGCAGTAAGTCAGGTCTATAGATCCACAGCTATGCAGTAAGTCAGGTCTATAGATCCACAGCTATGCAGTAAGTCAGGTCTTTAGATCCACAGCTATGCAGTAAGTCAGGTCTATAGATCCACAGCTATGCAGTAAGTCAGGTCTATAGATCCACAGCTATGCAGTAAGTCAGGTCTATAGATCCACAGCTATGCAGTAAGTCAGGTCTATAGGTCCACAACACAGCTATGCAGTAAGTCAGGTCTATAGATTCACACCACAGCTATGCAGTAAGTCAGGTCTATAGATCCACACCACAGCCATGCAGTAAGTCAGGTCTATAGATCCACACCAATGCAGTAAGTCAGGTCTATAGATCCACAGCTATGCAGTAAGTCAGGTCTATAGATCCACAGCTATGCAGTAAGTCAGGTCTATAGATCCACACCACAGCTATGCAGTAAGTCAGGTCTATAGATCCACACCACAGCTATGCAGTAAGTCAGGTCTATAGATCCACACTACAGCTATGCAGTAAGTCAGGTCTATAGATCCACACCACAGCTATGCAGTAAGTCAGGTCTATAGATCCACAGCTATGCAGTAAGTCAGGTCTATAGATCCACAGCTATGCAGTAAGTCAGGTCTATAGATCCACAGCTATGCAGTAAGTCAGGTCTATAGATCCACAGCTATGCAGTAAGTCAGGTCTATAGATCCACACCACAGCTATGCAGTAAGTCAGGTCTATAGATCCACACTACAGCTATGCAGTAAGTCAGGTCTATAGATCCACACCACAGCTATGCAGTAAGTCAGGTCTATAGATCCACACCACAGCTATGCAGTAAGTCAGGTCTATAGATCCACAGCTATGCAGTAAGTCAGGTCTATAGATCCACAGCTATGCAGTAAGTCAGGTCTATAAATCCACACCAATGCAGTAAGTCAGGTCTATAGATCCACACCACAGCCATGCAGTAAGTCAGGTCTATAGATCCACAGCTATGCAGTAAGTCAGGTCTATAGATCCACAGCTATGCAGTAAGTCAGGTCTATAGATCCACAGCTATGCAGTAAGTCAGGTCTATAGATCCACAGCTATGCAGTTAGTCAGGTCTATAGATCCACAGCTATGCAGTAAGTCAGGTCTATAGATCCACAGCTATGCAGTAAGTCAGGTCTATAGATCCACAGCTATGCAGTAAGTCAGGTCTATAGATCCACAGCTATGCAGTAAGTCAGGTCTATAGATCCACACCACAGCTATGCAGTAAGTCAGGTCTATAGATCCACACTACAGCTATGCAGTAAGTCAGGTCTATAGATCCACACCACAGCTATGCAGTAAGTCAGGTCTATAGATCCACACCACAGCTATGCAGTAAGTAAGGTCTATAGATCCACAGCTATGCAGTAAGTCAGGTCTATAGATCCACACCACAGCTATGCAGTAAGTCAGGTCTATAGATCCACACCACAGCTATGCAGTAAGTCAGGTCTATAGATCCACACCACAGCTATTCAGTAAGTCAGGTCTATAGATCCACACCACAGCTATGCAGTAAGTCAGGTCTATAGATCCACAGCTATGCAGTAAGTCAGGTCTATATATCCACAGCTATGCAGTAAGTCAGGTCTATAAATCCACACCAATGCAGTAAGTCAGGTCTATAGATCCACAGCTATGCAGTTAGTCAGGTCTATAGATCCACAGCTATGCAGTAAGTCAGGTCTATAGATCCACAGCTATGCAGTAAGTCAGGTCTATAGATCCACAGCTATGCAGTAAGTCAGGTCTATAGATCCACTCCACAGCTATGCAGTAAGTCAGGTCTATAGATCCACACTACAGCTATGCAGTAAGTCAGGTCTATAGATCCACACCACAGCTATGCAGTAAGTCAGGTCTATAGATCCACACCACAGCTATGCAGTAAGTAAGGTCTATAGATCCACAGCTATGCAGTAAGTCAGGTCTATATATCCACAGCTATGCAGTAAGTCAGGTCTATAAATCCACACCAATGCAGTAAGTCAGGTCTATAGATCCACACCACTGCTATGCAGTAAGTCAGGTCTATAGATCCACAGCTATGCAGTAAGTCAGGTCTATAGATCCACAGCTATGCAGTAAGTCAGGTCTATAAATTCACACCAATGCAGTAAGTCAGGTCTATAGATCCACACCACAGCTATGCTGTAAGTCAGGTCTGTAGATCCACAGCTATGCAGTTAGTCAGGTCTATAGATCCACACCACAGGCATGCAGTAAGTCAGGTCTATAGATCCACACCAATGCAGTAAGTCAGGTCTATAGATCCACAGCTATGCAGTAAGTCAGGTCTATAGATCCACAGCTATGCAGTAAGTCAGGTCTATAGATCCACACCACAGCTATGCAGTAAGTCAGGTCTATAGATCCACACTACAGCTATGCAGTAAGTCAGGTCTATAGATCCACACCACAGCTATGCAGTAAGTCAGGTCTATAGATCCACACCACAGCTATGCAGTAAGTCAGGTCTATAGATCCACACTACAGCTATGCAGTAAGTCAGGTCTATAGATCCACACCACAGCTATGCAGTAAGTCAGGTCTATAGATCCACACCACAGCTATGCAGTAAGTCAGGTCTATAGATCCACACCACAGCTATGCAGTAAGTCAGGTCTATAGATCCACAGCTATGCAGTAAGTCAGGTCTATAGATCCACAGCTATGCAGTAAGTCAGGTCTATAGATCCACAGCTATGCAGTAATTCAGGTCTATAAATCCACACCAATGCAGTAAGTCAGGTCTATAGATCCACACCACACCAATGCAGTAAGTCAGGTCTATAGATCCACAGCTATGCAGTAAGTCACTGTTATCTCTCTCCTTTCTCCCTCCTTCTGTCCTCCTACCTCTCTCTCTCTCTCTCTTTCTCTGTCTCTGTCTCTCTCTCTCTCTCTCTCTCTCTCTCTCTCTCTCTGTCTCTCCTTCTCTCTGTCTCTCTCTCCTTCTCCTTGTCTCTGTCTGTCAGGTAAGAGTTGTGATGAAGGGAAGTCATTCCTGACTGAAGTCCCAGACTCCCCTGCTGCTGCTGCTTACCACTCGATAGTACAGAGTGAGTATACACACACACACAGACAGGGACACAGACAGACAGGGACACAGACAGACAGGGACACAGACAGACAGGGACACAGACAGACAGGGACACACAGACAGACAGGGACACACAGACAGACAGGGACACACAGACAGACAGGGACACACAGACAGACAGGGACACACAGACAGACAGGGACACACAGACAGACAGGGACACACAGACAGACAGGGACACACAGACAGACAGGGACACACAGACAGACAGGGACACACAGACAGACAGGGACACACAGACAGACAGGGACACAGACAGACAGGGACACAGACAGACAGGGACACAGACAGACAGGGACACAGACAGACAGGGACACACAGGGACACAGACACACAGGGACACAGACAGACAGGGACACAGACAGACAGGGACACAGACAGACAGGGACACACAGACAGGGACACAGACAGACAGGGACACAGACACGCAGGGACACAGACAGACAGGGACACAGACAGACAGGGACACAGACAGACAGGGACACAGACAGACAGGGACACAGACAGACAGGGACACAGACAGACAGGGACACAGACAGACAGGGACACAGACAGACAGGGACACAGACAGACAGGGACACAGACAGACAGGGACACAGACACACAGGGACACAGACACACAGGGACACAGACACACAGGGACAGGGACACAGACAGGGACACAGACAGGGACACAGACACAGACAGGGACACACAGGGACACAGACAGGGACACAGACACACAGGGACACAGACACACAGGGACAGGGACACAGACAGGGACACAGACAGGGACACAGACACAGACAGGGACACACTGGGACACAGACAGGGACACAGCACATTTGTTTTCTTGTGTTGTAACGGAGTTAAAGAGGAAGAGATTCTGTACCAGAGGAAGTAGGAACAATTATAACATTGATATCAGGAAATGAAATCTACGTTTAATCGGGGGGGTAAAGTCGGGGGGGTGGCGCGATCCGGCTAAGACTCTTCGAAAAGGTGCTGTCTTGTTTTGTGAGACAGGAGGTCACGAGTTGGTACCAAGTGTGTGTGTGTGTGTGGGGGGGTTCAACCAGGAGGAAGTCGCTCCGGCAGTTTGACGTTAGTGATACATCTAACGCCTTCATATTATCAAACCACATATCTGATATGTCCTCTTTCCTCCCTCCCTCTCCTCCCTCCCTCCTTCCCCCCCTCTCATCCCTCCCTCCTTCCCTTCTCCCTCCCATTCCTCCCTCTCCTCCCTCCCTCCCTCTCCTCCCTCCCTCCCTCCCTCACATTGTATCCAGGTATCCAGGCCTACTGCTTGTCCCATGTGACACGGGAGGAGAGTGCTGGCTAGAAGCCAGTCTGGAGGCCGCCATGTTGCTCTGGATGCCAGGGACGGAACACATGTCGAGGGTCCCTACTGTCTGATGAATGAATAAATCACATGCTCTGGTTTAGGAGCTGATGTAGGATCAGGACCCCCCCCCCCTCCATTCACAATGTGTCTGAGTAGGACACCTGATGTAAGGTCAGGACCCCATATTCACAATGTGTCTCAGAGTAGGACTGCTGATCAGGACCCCCATTCACAATGTGTCTCAGAGTAGGACACCTGATGTAGGATCAAGACCCCCATTCACAATGTGTCTCAGAGTAGGACTGCTGATCAGGACCCCCATTCACAATGTGTCTCAGAGTAGGACACCTGATGTAGGATCAAGACCCCCATTCACAATGTGTCTCAGAGTAGGACTGCTGATCAGGACCCCCATTCACAATGTGTCTCAGAGTAGGACACCTGATGTAAGGTCAGGACCCCTATTCACAATGTGTCTCAGAGTAGGACTGCTGATCAGGACCCCCATTCACAATGTGTCTCAGAGTAGGACTGCTGATCAGGACCCCCATTCACAATGTGTCTCAGAGTAGGACTGCTGATCAGGACCCCCATTCACAATGTGTCTCAGAGTAGGACACCTGATGTAAGGTTAGGACCCCTATTCACAATGTGTCTCAGAGTAGGACTGCTGATCAGGACCCCCATTCACAATGTGTCTCAGAGTAGGACTGCTGATCAGGACCCCCATTCACAATGTGTCTCAGAGTAGGACTGCTGATCAGGACCCCCATTCACAATGTGTCTCAGAGTAGGACTGCTGATCAGGACCCCCATTCACAACGTGTCTCAGAGTAGGACACCTGATGTAAGGTCAGGACCCCTATTCACAATGTGTCTCAGAGTAGGACTGCTGATCAGGACCCCTATTCACAATGTGTCTCAGAGTAGGACTGCTGATCAGGACCCCCATTCACAATGTGTCTCAGAGTAGGACTGCTGATCAGGACCCCCATTCACAATGTGTCTCAGAGTAGGACTGCTGATCAGGACCCCTATTCACAATGTGTCTCAGAGTAGGACTGTTGATCAGGACCCCCATTCACAATGTGTCTCAGAGTAGGACTGCTGATCAGGACCCCTATTCACAATGTGTCTCAGAGTAGGACTGCTGATCAGGACCCCCATTCACAATGTGTCTCAGAGTAGGACTGCTGATCAGGACCCCCATTCACAATGTGTCTCAGAGTAGGACACCTGATGTAAGGTTAGGACCCCTATTCACAATGTGTCTCAGAGTAGGACTGCTGATCAGGACCCCCATTCACAACGTGTCTCAGAGTAGGACACCTGATGTAAGGTTAGGACCCCTATTCACAATGTGTCTTAGAGTAGGACTGCTGATCAGGACCCCCATTCACAATGTGTCTCAGAGTAGGACACCTGATGTAAAGTCAGGACCCCTATTCACAATGTGTCTCAGAGTAGGACTGCTGATCAGGACCCCCATTCACAATGTGTCTCAGAGTAGGACTGCTGATCAGGACCCCCATTCACAATGTGTCTCAGAGTAGGACACCTGATGTAAGGTCAGGACCCCTATTCACAATGTGTCTCAGAGTAGGACTGCTGATCAAGACCCCCATTCACAATGTGTCTCAGAGTAGGACTGCTGATCAGGACCCCTATTCACAATGTGTCTCAGAGTAGGACACCTGATGTAAAGTCAGGACCCCATATTCACAATGTGTCTGAGTAGGACACCTGATGTAAAGTCAGGACCCCATATTCACAATGTGTCTGAGTAGGACTGCTGATCAGGACCCCCGTTCACAATGTGTACTGTTACTGAGAGTGTGAATATGGGACCTGATCCTAGATCCAGTTCTGTTACTCCGAGACTGTTTGTGAATATGGGACCTGATCCTAGATCCAGTTCTGTTACTCTGAGACTGTTTGTGAATATGGGACCTGATCCAGTTCAGTTACTCTGAGACTGTTTGTGAATATGGGACCTGATCCTAGATCCAGTTCTGTTACTCTGAGACTGTTTGTGAATATGGGACCTGATCCTAGATCCAGTTCTGTTACTCTGAGACTGTTTGTGAATATGGGACCTGATCCTAGATCCAGTTCTGTTACTCTGAGACTGTTTGTGAATATGGGACCTGATCCTAGATCCAGTTCTGTTCCTCTGAGACTGTTTGTCAATATGGGACCTGATCCTAGATCCAGTTCTGTTACTCTGAGACTTATTTGTGAATATGGGACCTGATCCTAGATCCAGTTCTGTTACTCTCAGACTGTTTGTCAATATGTGTACAGCTCTTTAGTATCACAACTCTTGACTTAATTTTTTAATTGATAGTTCACCTGAAATGATATTTTGATTTCCTTACCCTGTTTACCTGGACACTGTCTCCAAATATTAAATGTTGTTGTTGTCCAAAACCTTGCAAGTCAATGTCCTCCCTCATGTCCTGGGTGAACTATCCCGTCAACCTTTTACACTGCTGGGGATTGGTTTTTATAGACGGGGCTAAACTGGAAGGTTTCTTACAGAAGAAATATGGGATGCATAAACATAGTATAATTATTTTTTAAAGAACAGTTTGGAGATTATGGGAACAGTAACCACTGCTTATTGTGATCGGGAACAACCCAGGGTATGACACCGTGTCATCTAGTCAATACAACCCAGGGTATGACACCGTGTCATCTAGTCAATACAACCCAGGGTATGACACCGTGTCATCTAGTCAATACAACCCAGGGTATGACACCGTGTCATCTAGTCAATACAACCCAGGGTATGACACCGTGTCATCTAGTCTATACAACAAACCACTGCTTATTGTGATCGGAACAACCCAGGGTATGACACTGTGTCATCTAGTCAATACAACCCAGGGTATGACACCGTGTCATCTAGTCAATACAACCCAGGGTATGACACCGTGTCATCTAGTCAATACAACCCAGGGTATGACACCGTGTCATCTAGTCAATACAACCCAGGGTATGACACCGTGTCATCTAGTCAATACAACCCAGGGTATGACACCGTGTCATCTAGTCAATACAACCCAGGGTATGACACCGTGTCATCTAGTCTATACAACAAACCACTGCTTATTGTGATCGGGAACAACCCAGGGTATGACACCGTGTCATCTAGTCAATACAACCCAGGGTATGACACCGTGTCATCTAGTCAATACAACCCAGGGTATGACACCGTGTCATCTAGTCAATACAACCCAGGGTATGACACCGTGTCATCTAGTCAATACAACCCAGGGTATGACACCGTGTCATCTAGTCTATACAACAAACCACTGCTTATTGTGATCGGAACAACCCAGGGTATGACACCGTGTCATCTAGTCAATACAACCCAGGGTATGACACCGTGTCATCTAGTCAATACAACCCAGGGTATGACACCGTGTCATCTAGTCAATACAACCCAGGGTATGACTCCGTGTCATCTAGTCAATACAACCCAGGGTATGACACCGTGTCATCTAGTCAATACAACCCAGGGTATGACACCGTGTCATCTAGTCAATACAACCCAGGGTATGACACCGTGTCATCTAGTCTATACAACAAACCACTGCTTATTGTGATCGGAACAACCCAGGGTATGACTCCGTGTCATCTAGTCAATACAACCCAGGGTATGACACCGTGTCATCTAGTCAATACAACAAACCACTGCTTATTGTGATCGGAACAACCCAGGGTATGACTCCGTGTCATCTAGTCAATACAACCCAGGGTATGACACCGTGTCATCTAGTCTATACAACAAACCACTGCTTATTGTGATCGGGAACAACCCAGGGTATGACACCGTGTCATCTAGTCAATACAACCCAGGGTATGACACCGTGTCATCTAGTCAATACAACAAACCACTGCTTATTGTGATCGGGAACAACCCAGGGTATGACACCGTGTCATCTAGTCAATACAACCCAGGGTATGACACCGTGTCATCTAGTCAATACAACAAACCACTGCTTATTGTGATCGGAACAACCCAGGGTATGACACCGTGTCATCTAGTCAATACAACCCAGGGTATGACACCGTGTCATCTAGTCTATACAACAAACCACTGCTTATTGTGATCGGAACAACCCAGGGTATGACACCGTGTCATCTAGTCAATACAACCCAGGGTATGACACCGTGTCATCTAGTCTATACAACAAACCACTGCTTATTGTGATCGGAACAACCCAGGGTATGACACCGTGTCATCTAGTCTATACAACAAACCACTGCTTATTGTGATCGGAACAACCCAGGGTATGACACCGTGTCATCTAGTCAATACAACCCAGGGTATGACACCGTGTCATCTAGTCTATACAACAAACCACTGCTTATTGTGATCGGAACAACCCAGGGTATGACACCGTGTCATCTAGTCAATACAACCCAGGGTATGACACCGTGTCATCTAGTCTATACAACAAACCACTGCTTATTGTGATCGGAACAACCCAGGGTATGACACCGTGTCATCTAGTCTATACAACAAACCACTGCTTATTGTGATCGGAACAACCCAGGGTATGACACCGTGTCATCTAGTCAATACAACCCAGGGTATGACACCGTGTCATCTAGTCTATACAACAAACCACTGCTTATTGTGATCGGGAACAACCCAGGGTATGACACCGTGTCATCTAGTCAATACAACCCAGGGTATGACACCGTGTCATCTAGTCAATACAACCCAGGGTATGACGCCGTGTCATCTAGTCAATACAACCCAGGGTATGACACCGTGTCATCTAGTCAATACAACCCAGGGTATGACACCGTGTCATCTAGTCAATACAACCCAGGGTATGACGCCGTGTCATCTAGTCATTGTACGTCTAACATAGTGATTATAAACGGTGACACCGTTTTTATTGACGGGACTTTTATGATTATTGATGCACATTTGGACTCGGGTGTGTTTGTTTGTTTTGCTTGTATGACATCAGCGCGGTATTGATTTGATAACTCTGAACGTCTAGTTTTTCACGTCCTCGAGTCCTCGTAATGTAGAGCGTTTTAACCTCAAGTCCTGTAACAAAATTGGCAAAAAAACGTGGCCCAATTAGTGGGATGGACGGGGCAATCTGGGCCACGTTCAGTAGGTTACTGGGGCCACATTCAGTAGGTTACTGGGGATGTTACCGGGGCCACGTTCAGTAGGTTACTGGGAATGTTACCTGGGCCACGTTCAGTAGGTTACTGGGAATGTTACCAGGGCCACGTTCAGTGGGTTACTGGGAATGTTACCGGGGCCACGTTCAGTAGGTTAATGAGAATGTTACCGGGGCCACGTTCAGTAGACTACTGGGAATGCTACCTGGGCCACGTTCAGTAGGTTACTGGGAATGTTACCGGGGCCACGTTCAGTAGGTTACTGGGAATGTTACCTGGGCCACGTTCAGTAGGTTACTGGGAATGTTACCAGGGCCACGTTCAGTGGGTTACTGGGAATGCTACCTGGGCCACGTTCAGTAGGTTACTGGGGATGCTACCTGGGCCACGTTCAGTAGGCTACTGGGAATGTTACCGGGGCCACGTTCAGTAGGCTACTGGGAATGTTACCGGGGCCACGTTCAGTAGGTTACTGGGAATGTTACCGGGGCCACGTTCAGTAGACTACTGGGAATGTTACCGGGGCCACGTTCAGTAGACTACTGGGAATGCTACCGGGGCCACGTTCAGTATGCTACTGGGAATGTTACCGGGGCCACGTTCAGTAGACTACTGGGAATGTTACCGGGGCCACGTTCAGTAGGTTACTGGGAATGTTACCTGGGCCACGTTCAGTAGGTTACTGGGAATGTTACCAGGGCCACGTTCAGTGGGTTACTGGGAATGTTACCGGGGCCACGTTCAGTAGGTTAATGAGAATGTTACCGGGGCCACGTTCAGTAGACTACTGGGAATGCTACCTGGGCCACGTTCAGTAGGTTACTGGGAATGTTACCGGGGCCACGTTCAGTAGGTTACTGGGAATGTTACCTGGGCCACGTTCAGTAGGTTACTGGGAATGTTACCAGGGCCACGTTCAGTGGGTTACTGGGAATGCTACCTGGGCCACGTTCAGTAGGTTACTGGGGATGCTACCTGGGCCACGTTCAGTAGGCTACTGGGAATGTTACCGGGGCCACGTTCAGTAGGCTACTGGGAATGTTACCGGGGCCACGTTCAGTAGGTTACTGGGAATGTTACCGGGGCCACGTTCAGTAGACTACTGGGAATGTTACCGGGGCCACGTTCAGTAGAATACTGGGAATGCTACCGGGGCCACGTTCAGTATGCTACTGGGAATGTTACCGGGGCCACGTTCAGTAGACTACTGGGAATGTTACCGGGGCCACGTTCAGTAGGCTACCGGGAATGTTACCGGGGCCACGTTCAGTAGACTACTGGGAATGCTACCGGGGCCACGTTCAGTAGGTACTGGGAATGTTACCGGGGCCACGTTCAGTAGGCTACCGGGAATGTTACCGGGGCCACGTTCAGTAGGTTACTGGGGATGTTACCGGGGCCACATTCAGTAGGCTACTGGGAATGTTACCGGGGCCACGTTCAGTAGACTACTGGGAATGCTACCGGGGCCACGTTCAGTAGGCTACCGGGAATGTTACCGGGGCCACGTTCAGTAGGCTACCGGGAATGTTACCTGGGCCACGTTCAGTAGACTACCGGGAATGTTACCGGGGCCACGTTCAGTAGGCTACCGGGAATGTTACCGGGGCCACGTTCAGTAGGTTACTGGGGATGTTACCGGGGCCACGTTCAGTAGGCTACTGGGAATGTTACCGGGGCCACGTTCAGTAGACTACTGGGAATGCTACCGGGGCCACGTTCAGTAGGCTACCGGGAATGTTACCGGGGCCACATTCAGTAGGTTACTGGGGATGCTACCTGGGCCACGTTCAGTAGGTTACTGGGGATGCTACCTGGGCCACGTTCAGTAGACTACTGGGAATGCTACCTGGGCCACGTTCAGTAGGTTACTGGGGATGCTACCTGGGCCACGTTCAGTAGACTACTGGGAATGCTACCTGGGCCACGTTCAGTAGGTTACTGGGAATGTTACCGGGGCCACGTTCAGTAGGTTACTGGGAATGTTACCGGGGCCACGTTCAGTAGGTTACTGGGAATGTTACCTGGGCCACGTTCAGTAGGTTACTGGGAATGTTACCAGGGCCACGTTCAGTGGGTTACTGGGAATGTTACCGGGGCCACGTTCAGTAGGTTAATGAGAATGTTACCGGGGCCACGTTCAGTAGACTACTGGGAATGCTACCTGGGCCACGTTCAGTAGGTTACTGGGAATGTTACCGGGGCCACGTTCAGTAGGTTACTGGGAATGTTACCTGGGCCACGTTCAGTAGGTTACTGGGAATGTTACCAGGGCCACGTTCAGTGGGTTACTGGGAATGCTACCTGGGCCACGTTCAGTAGGTTACTGGGGATGCTACCTGGGCCACGTTCAGTAGGCTACTGGGAATGTTACCGGGGCCACGTTCAGTAGGCTACTGGGAATGTTACCGTGGCCACGTTCAGTAGGTTACTGGGAATGTTACCGGGGCCACGTTCAGTAGACTACTGGGAATGTTACCGGGGCCACGTTCAGTAGACTACTGGGAATGCTACCGGGGCCACGTTCAGTAGGCTACTGGGAATGTTACCGGGGCCACGTTCAGTAGGTTAATGAGAATGTTACCGGGGCCACGTTCAGTAGACTACTGGGAATGCTACCTGGGCCACGTTCAGTAGGTTACTGGGAATGTTACCGGGGCCACGTTCAGTAGGTTACTGGGAATGTTACCTGGGCCACGTTCAGTAGGTTACTGGGAATGCTACCTGGGCCACGTTCAGTAGGTTACTGGGGATGCTACCTGGGCCACGTTCAGTAGGCTACTGGGAATGTTACCGGGGCCACGTTCAGTAGGCTACTGGGAATGTTACCGGGGCCACGTTCAGTAGGTTACTGGGAATGTTACCGGGGCCACGTTCAGCAGGCTACTGGGAATGTTACCGGGGCCACGTTCAGTAGGTTACTGGGAATGTTACCGGGGCCACGTTCAGTAGACTACTGGGAATGTTACCGGGGCCACGTTCAGTAGACTACTGGGAATGCTACCGGGGCCACGTTCAGTATGCTACTGGGAATGTTACCGGGGCCACGTTCAGTAGACTACTGGGAATGTTACCGGGGCCACGTTCAGTAGGTTACTGGGAATGTTACCTGGGCCACGTTCAGTAGGTTACTGGGAATGTTACCAGGGCCACGTTCAGTGGGTTACTGGGAATGTTACCGGGGCCACGTTCAGTAGGTTAATGAGAATGTTACCGGGGCCACGTTCAGTAGACTACTGGGAATGCTACCTGGGCCACGTTCAGTAGGTTACTGGGAATGTTACCGGGGCCACGTTCAGTAGGTTACTGGGAATGTTACCTGGGCCACGTTCAGTAGGTTACTGGGAATGTTACCAGGGACACGTTCAGTAGACTACTGGGAATGTTACCAGGGACACGTTCAGTAGACTACTGGGAATGTTACCAGGGACACGTTCAGTAGACTACTGGGAATGTTACCAGGGACACGTTCAGTAGACTACTGGGAATGTTACCAGGGACACGTTCAGTAGACTACTGGGAATGTTACCAGGGACACGTTCAGTAGACTACTGGGAATGTTACCGGGGCCACGTTCAGTAGGTTACTGGGAATGTTACCAGGGACACGTTCAGTAGGCTACTGGGAATGTTACCAGGGACACGTTCAGTAGACTACTGGGAATGTTACCAGGGACACGTTCAGTAGACTACTGGGAATGTTACCAGGGACACGTTCAGTAGACTACTGGGAATGTTACCGGGGCCACGTTCAGTAGGTTACTGGGAATGTTACCAGGGACACGTTCAATAGGTTACTGGGAATGTTACCGGGGCCACGTTCAGTAGGTTACTGGGAATGTTACCTGGGCCACGTTCAGTAGGTTACTGGGAATGTTACCTGGGCCACGTTCAGTAGACTACTGGGAATGTTACCGGGGCCACGTTCAGTAGGTTACTGGGAATGTTACCGGGGCTACGTTCAGTAGACTACTGGGAATGTTACCGGGGCTACGTTCAGTAGACTACTGGGAATGTTACCGGGGCCACGTTCAGTAGGCTACTGGGAATGTTACCGGGGCCACGTTCAGTAGGCTACTGGGAATGTTACCAGGGACACGTTCAGTAGACGACTGGGAATGTTACCAGGGACACGTTCAGTAGACTACTGGGAATGATACCAGGGACACGTTCAGTAGACTACTGGGAATGTTACCGGGGCCACGTTCAGTAGGTTACTGGGAATGTTACCGGGGACACGTTCAATAGGTTACTGGGAATGTTACCGGGGCCACGTTCAGTAGGTTACTGGGAATGTTACCTGGGCCACGTTCAGTAGGTTACTGGGAATGTTACCTGGGCCACGTTCAGTAGGCTACTGGGAATGTTACCGGGGCCACGTTCAGTAGGCTACCGGGAATGTTACCGGGGCCACGTTCAGTAGGCTACCGGGAATGTTACCTGGGCCACGTTCAGTAGACTACCGGGAATGTTACCGGGGCCACGTTCAGTAGGCTACCGGGAATGTTACCGGGGCCACGTTCAGTAGGTTACTGGGGATGTTACCGGGGCCACGTTCAGTAGGCTACTGGGAATGTTACCGGGGCCACGTTCAGTAGGCTACTGGGAATGTTACCGGGGCCACGTTCAGTAGACTACTGGGAATGCTACCGGGGCCACGTTCAGTAGGCTACCGGGAATGTTACCGGGGCCACGTTCAGTAGGTTACTGGGGATGCTACCTGGGCCACGTTCAGTAGGTTACTGGGGATGCTACCTGGGCCACGTTCAGTAGACTACTGGGAATGCTACCTGGGCCACGTTCAGTAGGTTACTGGGGATGCTACCTGGGCCACGTTCAGTAGACTACTGGGAATGCTACCGGGGCCACGTTCAGTAGGCTACTGGGAATGTTACCGGGGCCACGTTCAGTAGACTACTGGGAATGCTACCGGGGCCACGTTCAGTAGGCTACCGGGAATGTTACCGGGGCCACGTTCAGTAGACTACTGGGAATGCTACCGGGGCCACGTTCAGTAGGCTACTGGGAATGTTACCGGGGCCACGTTCAGTAGACTACTGGGAATGCTACCGGGGCCACGTTCAGTAGGCTACCGGGAATGTTACCGGGGCCACGTTCAGTAGGCTACCGGGAATGTTACCGGGGCCACGTTCAGTAGGCTACCGGGAATGTTACCGGGGCAACGTTCAGTAGGCTACCGGGAATGTTACCGGGGCCACGTTCAGTAGGTTACTGGGGATGTTACCGGGGCCACGTTCAGTAGGCTACTGGGAATGTTACCGGGGCCACGTTCAGTAGACTACTGGGAATGCTACCGGGGCCACGTTCAGTAGGCTACCGGGAATGTTACCGGGGCCACGTTCAGTAGGCTACCGGGAATGTTACCTGGGCCACGTTCAGTAGGCTACCGTGAATGTTACCTGGGCCACGTTCAGTAGAATACCGGGAATGTTACCGGGGCCACGTTCAGTAGGTTACTGGGAATGTTACCAGGGACACGTTCAGTAGACTACTGGGAATGTTACCAGGGACACGTTCAGTAGACTACTGGGAATGTTACCAGGGACACGTTCAGTAGACTACTGGGAATGTTACCAGGGACACGTTCAGTAGACTACTGGGAATGTTACCAGGGACACGTTCAGTAGACTACTGGGAATGTTACCAGGGACACGTTCAGTAGACTACTGGGAATGTTACCGGGGCCACGTTCAGTAGGTTACTGGGAATGTTACCAGGGACACGTTCAGTAGGCTACTGGGAATGTTACCAGGGACACGTTCAGTAGACTACTGGGAATGTTACCAGGGACACGTTCAGTAGACTACTGGGAATGTTACCAGGGACACGTTCAGTAGACTACTGGGAATGTTACCGGGGCCACGTTCAGTAGGTTACTGGGAATGTTACCAGGGACACGTTCAATAGGTTACTGGGAATGTTACCGGGGCCACGTTCAGTAGGTTACTGGGAATGTTACCTGGGCCACGTTCAGTAGGTTACTGGGAATGTTACCTGGGCCACGTTCAGTAGACTACTGGGAATGTTACCGGGGCCACGTTCAGTAGGTTACTGGGAATGTTACCGGGGCTACGTTCAGTAGACTACTGGGAATGTTACCGGGGCTACGTTCAGTAGACTACTGGGAATGTTACCGGGGCCACGTTCAGTAGGCTACTGGGAATGTTACCGGGGCCACGTTCAGTAGGTTACTGGGAATGTTACCGGGGCCACGTTCAGTAGGCTACTGGGAATGTTACCGGGTCTACGTTCAGTAGGTTACTGCGAATGTTACCGGGGCTACGTTCAGTAGGTTACTGGGAATGTTACCGGGGCCACGTTCAGTAGGCTACTGGGAATGTTACCGGGGCTACATTCAGTAGGTTACTGGGAATGTTACCGGGGCCACGTTCAGTAGGTTACTGGGGATGTTAGCGGATGTTTTATTATCCTATGAAGATAAACGTCAGGTTGTCTTGGTAACAGCTGCTGTCAAACCGTCATTTGAGTTTCTTAAGAAAGTGTGTGTGTGTGTGTTGCAGTCCCACTCGTTAATACCACCGCAGTCTTTCTCAGTAATCTAGACTACAGATTGGGTAAGACCACTATTCCACTGTATTAAAATAGTGAAGTGAAATCAGAAGCAGCCCAGAAAGTGACGTATTTCCAGAACCCCCCCCCCCCCCCCCCCCCCCCTGAGGACAACAGACAACCGCAAGTAAAACCACGGCAAGGCTGTTATCGTCACATCGAACAACAGAAAACAACAACATCCAACGCCGTCCTATTTAAATGGTGGATTGAATGGAGGTACAGGACAAAAACACGTGGAACTCAATCAACAAGATCGACATCACTGTGCTACTGCAGACAACACAATAATATGGCCATTCAGTTAGGAGACATCACTGTGCTACTGCAGACAACACAATGATATGGCCATTCAGTTAGGAGACATCATAATGACATGGCCATTCAGTTAGTAGACATCACTGTGCTACTGCAGACAACACAATGATATGGCCATTCAGTTAGTAGACACAATGATATGGCCATTCAGTTAGTAGACATCACTGTGCTACTGCAGACAACACAATGATATGGCCATTCAGTTAGGAGACATCACTGTGCTACTGCAGACAACACAATGATATGGCCATTCAGTTAGGAGACATCATAATGACATGGCCATTCAGTTAGTAGACATCACTGTGCTACTGCAGACAACACAATGATATGGCCATTCAGTTAGGAGACATCATAATGACATGGCCATTCAGTTAGTAGACATCACTGTGCTACTGCAGACAACACAATGATATGGTCATTCAGTTAGCAGACAACACAATGATATGGCCATTCAGTTAGGAGACATCACTGTGCTACTGCAGACATCATAATGATATGATCATTCAGTTAGTAGACAACACAATGATATGGCCATTCAGTTAGTAGACATGATGTCGCCGGAACCGCGGGTGGTGAGTAAGGGCCTACAAGCCTGGAGGTCCATAGCTCCAGGGGGTAAGCTCTACTCTCATGTAATAGAACGTGACCCAATCATAGATGAGTAAAGATACCGTAATAGAACGTGACCCAATCATAGATGAGTAAAGATACCGTAATAGAAGGTGACTGAAAGTGAAAGGGAAAGTCACACCAGTAAAATATTACTTGAGTAAAAGTTTTTAAAAAAGGATTTGGTTTTAAATATACTTAAGTATCAGAAGTAAACGTATAAATCATTTAAAATTCCTTATATTAAGCAAACCAGACGGCACGGTTGTTTAAAAAGATAATAATTACGTATAGCCAGGGGCGCATTCTAAAACTCAGACATCATTTACAAACAAAGCATTTGTGTTTAGTGAGTCTGCCAGATAAGAGTCAGTAGGGATGACCAGGGTTGTTCTCTGTTTAGTGAGTCCTCCAGATCAGAGGCAGTAGGGATGACCAGGGTTGTTCTCTGTTTAGTGAGTCCTCCAGATCAGAGGCAGTAGGGATGACCAGGGATGTTCTCTGTTTAGTGAGTCCTCCAGATCAGAGGCAGTAGGGATGACCAGGGATGTTCTCTGTTTAGTGAGTCCTCCAGACCAGAGTCAGTAGGGATGACCAGGGATGTTCTCTGTTTAGTGAGTCCTCCAGATCAGAGGCAGTAGGGACGACCAGGGATGTTCTGTTTAGTGAGTCCTCCAGATCAGAGGCAGTAGGGATGACCAGGGATGTTCTCTGTTTAGTGAGTCCTCCAGATAAGAGGCAGTAGGGACGACCAGGGATGTTCTGTTTAGTGAGTCCTCCAGATCAGAGGCAGTAGGGATGACCAGGGATGTTCTCTGTTTAGTGAGTCCTCCAGATCAGAGGCAGTAGGGATGACCAGGGATGTTCTCTGTTTAGTGAGTCCTCCAGATCAGAGGCAGTAGAGATGACCAGGGATGTTCTCTGTTTAGTGAGTCTGCCAGACCAGAGGCAGTAGGGACGACCAGGGATGTTCTCTGTTTAGTGAGTCCTCCAGATCAGAGGCAGTAGGGATGACCAGGGATGTTCTCTGTTTAGTGAGTCTGCCAGATCAGAGGCAGTAGAGATGACCAGGGATGTTCTCTGTTTAGTGAGTCCTCCAGACCAGAGTCAGTAGGGATGACCAGGGATGTTCTCTGTTTAGTGAGTCCTCCAGATCAGAGGCTAGTAGGGATGATCAGGGATGTTCTCTGTTTAGTGAGTCTGCCAGATAAGAGGCAGTAGGGATGATCAGGGATGTTCTGTTTAGTGAGTCCTCCAGATCAGAGGCAGTAGGGATGACCAGGGATGTTCTCTGTTTAGTGAGTCCTCCAGATCAGAGGCAGTAGAGATGACCAGGGATGTTCTCTGTTTAGTGAGTCCTCCAGACCAGAGTCAGTAGGGATGACCAGGGATGTTCTCTGTTTAGTGAGTCCTCCAGATCAGAGGCTAGTAGGGATGATCAGGGATGTTCTCTGTTTAGTGAGTCTGCCAGATAAGAGGCAGTAGGGATGATCAGGGATGTTCTGTTTAGTGAGTCCTCCAGATCAGAGGCAGTAGGGATGACCAGGGATGTTCTCTGTTTAGTGAGTCTGCCAGATAGGAGGCAGTAGGGATGATCAGGGATGTTCTGTTTAGTGAGTCCTCCAGATCAGAGGCAGTAGGGATGACCAGGGATGTTCTCTGTTTAGTGAGTCCTCCAGATCAGAGGCAGTAGGGAGGACCAGGGATGTTCTGTTTAGTGAGTCCTCCAGATCAGAGGCAGTAGGGATGACCAGGGATGTTCTCTGTTTAGTGAGTCCTCCAGATCAGAGGCAGTAGGGATGACCAGGGATGTTCTCTGTTTAGTGAGTCTGCCAGATAAGAGGCAGTAGGGATGATCAGGGATGTTCTCTGTTTAGTGAGTCCTCCAGATCAGAGGCAGTAGGGATGACCAGGGATGTTCTCTGTTTAGTGAGTCCTCCAGATCAGAGGCAGTAGAGATGACCAGGGTTGTTCTCTGTTTAGTGAGTCCTCCAGATCAGAGTCAGAAGGGATGACCAGGGATGTTCTCTGTTTAGTGAGTCTGCCAGATCAGAGGCAGTAGGGATGATCAGGGATGTTCTCTGTTTAGTGAGTCTGCCAGATCAGAGGCAGTAGGGATGACCAGGGATGTTCTCTGTTTAGTGAGTCCTCCAGATCAGAGGCAGTAGGGATGACCAGGGATGTTCTCTGTTTAGTGAGTCCTCCAGATCAGAGGCAGTAGGGATGACCAGGGATGTTCTCTGTTTAGTGAGTCCTCCAGATCAGAGGCAGTAGAGATGACCAGGGTTGTTCTCTGTTTAGTGAGTCCTCCAGATCAGAGTCAGTAGGGATGACAAGGGATGTTCTCTGTTTAGTGAGTCTGCCAGATCAGAGGCAGTAGGGATGATCAGGGATGTTCTCTGTTTAGTGAGTCTGCCAGATCAGAGGCAGTAGGGATGATCAGGGATGTTGTCTGTTTAGTGAGTCCTCCAGATCTGAGGCAGTAGGGATGACCAGGGATGTTGTATGTTTAGTGAGTCCTCCAGATCAGAGGAAGTAGATGACCAGGGATGTTCTCTGTTTAGTGAGTCCACCAGATCAGAGGCAGTAGGGATGACCAGGGATGTTCTCTGTTTAGTGAGTCTGCCAGATAAGAGGCAGTAGGGATGATCAGGGATGTTCTCTGTTTAGTTAGTCCTCCAGATCAGAGGCAGTAGGGATGACCAGGGATGTTCTCTGTTTAGTGAGTCCTCCAGATCAGAGGCAGTAGGGATGACCAGGGATGTTCTCTGTTTAGTGAGTCCTCCAGATCAGAGGCAGTAGGGATGACCAGGGTTGTTCTCTGTTTAGTGAGTCCTCCAGATCAGAGTCAGTAGGGATGACCAGGGATGTTCTCTGTTTAGTGAGTCCTCCAGTTCAGAGGCAGTAGGGATGACCAGGGATGTTCTCTGTTTAGTGAGTCCTCCAGATCAGAGGCAGTAGAGATGACAAGGGTTGTTCACTGTTTAGTGAGTCCTCCAGATCAGAGTCAGTAGGGATGACCAGGGATGTTCTCTGTTTAGTGAGTCCTCCAGTTCAGAGTCAGTAGGGATGACCAGGGATGTTCTCTGTTTAGTGAGTCCTCCGGATCAGACTCAGTAGGGACGACCAGGGATGTTCTCTGTTTAGTGAGTCCTCCAGATCAGACTCAGTAGGGATGACCAGGGTTGTTCTCTGTTTTCCCTGTTGAACAGGAGACTAATTTAGGCCTATTGAACAGGAGACTAATTTAGGCCTATTGAACAGGAGACTAATTTAGGCCTATTGAACAGGAGACGAATTTAGGCCTATTGAACAGGAGACTAATTTAGGCCTATTGAACAGGAGACTAATTTAGGCCTATTGAACAGGAGACTAATTTAGGCCTATTGAACAGGAGACTAATTTAGGACTATTGAACAGGAGACTAATTTAGGACTATTGAACAGGAGACTAATTTAGGCCTGTTGAACAGGAGACTAATTTAGGCCTATTGAACAGGAGACTAATTTAGGCCTAATTGAACAGGAGACTAATTTAGGCCTATTGAACAGGAGACTAATTTAGGCCTATTGAACAGGAGACTAATTTAGGCCTATTGAACAGGAGACTAATTTAGGCCTATTGAACAGGAGACTAATTTAGGCCTATTGAACAGGAGACTAATTTAGGCCTATTGAACAGGAGACTAATTTAGGCCTATTGAACAGGAGACTAATTTAGGCCTATTGAACAGGAGACTAATTTAGGACTATTGAACAGGAGACCAATTTAGGACTATTGAACAGGAGACTAATTTAGGACTATTGAACATGAGACTAATTAAGGCCCATTGAACAGGAGACTAAGGCCTATTGAACATGAGACTAATTTAGGCCTATTGAACAGGAGACTAATTTAGGCCTATTGAACAGGAGACTAATTTAGGCCTATTGAAAAGGAGACTAATTTAGGCCTATTGAACAGGAGACTAATTTAGGACTATTGAACAGGAGACTAATTTAGGCCTGTTGAACAGGAGACTAATTTAGGCCTATTGAACAGGAGACTGAGGCCTATTGAACATGAGACTAATTAAGGCCTATTGAACATGAGACTAATTAAGGCCTATTGAACAGGAGACTAATTTAGGCCTATTGAACAGGAGACTAATTAAGGCCTATTGAAAAGGAGACTAATTTAGGCCTATTGAACAGGAGACTAATTTAGGCCTATTGAACAGGAGACTAATTTAGGCCTATTGAACAGGAGACTAATTTAGGCCTATTGAAAAGGAGACTAATTTAGGCCTATTGAACAGGAGACTAATTTAGGCCTATTGAACAGGAGACTAATTTAGGCCTATTGAACAGGAGACTAATTAAGGCCTATTGAACAGGAGACTAATTTAGGCCTATTGAACAGGATGCTTCTGTGAAAATGCACTGTTCTACTAGGCTACTTTGCCCTTGAACAATTTATTAAACTGAACAATGACGTTTGTCTTGAGCGTTTAGGTCCTATTCATTTAAAATGCTTTTTGAACAGTAGCCTCCTGTTGCTGAAACATAACAGAGTGTGAAACAATTGGCCCTAAATGGCCCTCTTGTTGGCCGACTGCCTATGTGGGCTAATAGCATATGAATTAACTTATTTAAAAATATATATATATATAATGAAAAAATAAAATAAAAATAGGCTATAACAACATAAAGTTTAGAAAATCTAAGTTCCCACCGTCTTACTCATCACTGTTCACTACATCCGGGTTTACCATTGAACAATAGCCTGTAAATCAGTAGTTATTCTGAACAAAATACATTTTTCGATTAATTCTTGTTGTTTGGTTTTATTGTCTGAACAGTCGCTGAGATTACATTTGTTTATCAATGCAACAACAAAAAAATATTTTAAAAAAATAGTATATTTTGATGAATAGGTTATAGATCAGATCAAGGAACCCGGTGCCAACACTGCCCCGCATGGCTGCGGAAGAAATGATAGATCGTGTTTCCATTTTTCAGGTCGTAACATGTCGGAGGGCATTTTACACGGAGCTCGTCCGTTTTATCACGTTCTGTGTTAGAGCGTTTGAGGACACACTGGCGTGTGGGTTTTGCGTCTGGCATCCGTTTGATGCGAGCACGTCAGCGCCTGGTAACCAAACTGGTATTACCATGCCAGCTACAATGTCAGTGAAAGGAATGAGGGGGGCATTTCCGTGAGGGAGGGGGGGGGGGGGGGGGTGGGGGGGTGGTATGGTATGGTGAAGTAAGTGGCGTGGCTGGTATCTGTTTATGTTGCGCCTGTGCGTGTGTATGCGCCTGTCAGACTGGTATGGCATATGGCCACACAGATAGACCGGTTGGTATGGCTGGTACTTTCCCAGCTAGACTGAAGCCAAACTCCCATGTAATTTCCTCCTCTAAAAAAATAGAGGGAGGGAGAGAAAGAGGGAGAGGTCCTCTGGTCCAGGAGTCTTCTTCTGTCTTTTTTTTGTCCTTGCAATTACATTAACATTACCAATAGTTAGTCGGGCATTAGTGGGGTTCCCCAGTCTCTCCTGTATCCGATTGTAGCCATTGGGGCGGCAGGGTAGCCTAGTGGTTAGAGCGTTGGACTAGTAACCTGAAAGGTTGCAAGTTCAAATCCCCGAGCTGACAAGGCAGACAAGGCTGACAAGGCAGACATCTGTCGTTCTGCCCCTGAACAGGCAGTTAACTGTTCCTAGGCCGTCATTGAAAATAAAAAATGTGTTCTTAACTGACTTGCCTAGTTAAATAAAGGTAAAATAAATACACCCCTTGGTCTGAGTGATGAAAGCACTTGTCTTTAAGTTTGTTAGAACAGTGGAAACGAATGGGACACAGAGAGAGAGAGTAGAGAATAGACGCACAATGAGATTCCTATCGAAAGTAAAAGTGAATCGATGCGGTGGGTGCGACGCGAACAGACAGACGCACAACAAACGGCAGCAAAGTGCACGGAGGGGGTTCAAGGACAGCTATAGCTTTAATGCATGGATCATATAGTGGATCATATGGTGGAAGCTGTTGCGTTTTAACCGAGGGGATGGAGACTCTCGATGCCCGCCAGACAGGTGAGAATTTTTGGGGTCTTTTTCTCCTCAATGTAGTTTTTATCCGACGCACTTGCTCCGGTGAAATAAAAAAAAACATATATTTTTTTGAAAAGACAATTAATGTGAACTTATTTTGTACTATTTATTTAAGAGTTGTACTGTTTTTATATTTGTAAATCAAATTTAATTTCGCAATTACTTTTGTTTGTAAATGATTGCATGTGGCGTGTGATTTGATGCGGTTTTTTTGGGGGTGTTTGGGGGGGATTCCAGTCAACAACGAGAAAAAGTGAATGACCAGGTGTCCTCTAATGGCCCCCGGTAGGTGTTGTTCTCCGTTCTGTTATTCAGAAGGAATACTACCGTGTGTTGCAATCTTGTCTTCTGTAATGTTTAATTTGTGTTTGGCAGGTTATCTGGAATTTATTATTTTACTGTAGGACTTGTATCATGCCCCCCCCCCCCCCCACATGTTTCAAAGAGCAATACTGTGACACGTGTGTGTGTGTGGGGGGGGGGCGTGGAGTTCATTAATTAGGCAATGCTTTTACTTTCTGATCTGTTTTAATATCATTCTCTCACCCCCCCCCCCCCCCCCCCCCCCCCCCCCCCAGGATGTGGGTAGCTCATAGGCTAGTTACAGAGTAAATCAACAACTATTATGTTTAGAGAGAGATGGGACATGCTGCTCTGGGGTCCCTGCTGAAGCCCAATAGGCTAGTTACAGACAGAGCCCAGAGACATTATGTTTAGAGACAGAGACCAGACAGACCAGACAGAGACCAGATACATTATGTTTAGAGACAGAGACCAGACAGACAGACAGAGACCAGAGACATTATGTTTAGAGACAGAGACCAGACAGACAGACAGAGACCAGAGACATTATGTTTAGAGACAGAGACCAGACAGACCTGACTGAGACCAGAGACATTATGTTTAGAGACAGAGACCAGACAGACAGACAGAGACCAGAGACATTATGTTTAGAGAGATGGGACAAAACATTGAGAATGTTGAATATTGTTCAAAATTCTAGAAATTTAGTTTATTATTTTATTTAACTAGACAATTTCAGTTAAGAACAAATTCTTATTTTACAATGATGGCATACCCCGACCAAACCCTCCCCTAACCCGAACGACCCTGGGCCAATATTGCACCGCCCTATGGGACCCTCGATCTCGACCGTAACCCAATGAGAGGTCCTGATGCTAGAGACCGTAACCCAATGAGAGGTCCTGATGCTAGAGACCGTAACCCAATGAGAGGCCCTGATGCTAGAGACCGTAACCCAATGAGAGGTCCTGATGCTAGAGACCGTAACCCAATGAGAGGCCCTGATGCTAGAGACCGTAACCCAACACCTTATTGAGAGGTGCTGATGCTAGAGACCGTAATCCAATGAGAGGCCCTGATGCTAGAGGCCATAACCCAATGAGAGGTCCTGATGCTAGAGACCGTAACCCAACACCTTACTGAGAGGTCCTGATGCTAGAGACCGTAACCCTGGACCCCGTGCTTCCTACACCTAGCTGAGAGGTCCTGATGCTAGAGACCGTAACCCTGGACCCTGTGCTTCCTACACCTAGCTGAGAGGTCCTGATGCTAGAGACCGTAACCCTGGACCCCGTGCTTCCTACACCTAGCTGAGAGGTCCTGATGCTAGAGACCGTAACCCAACACCTTACTGAGAGGTCCTGATGCTAGAGACCGTAACCCTGGACCCCGTGCTTCCTACACCTAGTTGAGAGGTCCTGATGCTAGAGACCGTAACCCTGGACCCCGTGCTTCCTACACCTAGCTGAGAGGTCCTGATGCTAGAGACCGTAACCCAACACCTTACTGAGAGGTCCTGATGCTAGAGACCGTAACCCTGGACCCCGTGCTTCCTACACCTAGCTGAGAGGTGCTGATGCTAGAGACCGTAACCCAACACCTTACTGAGAGGTCCTGATGCTAGAGACCGTAACCCTGGACCCCGTGCTTCCTACACCTAGCTGAGAGGTCCTGATGCTAGAGACCGTAACCCAACACCTTACTGAGAGGTCCTGATGCTAGAGACCGTAACCCTGGACCCCGTGCTTCCTACACCTAGCTGAGAGGTGCTGATGCTAGAGACCGTAACCCAACACCTTACTGAGAGGTCCTGATGCTAGAGACCGTAACCCTGGACCCCGTGCTTCCTACACCTAGCTGAGAGGTCCTGATGCTAGAGACCGTAACCCAACACCTTACTGAGAGGTCCTGATGCTAGAGACCGTAACCCTGGACCCCGTGCTTCCTACACCTAGCTGAGAGGTGCTGATGCTAGAGACCGTAACCCAACACCTTACTGAGAGGTCCTGATGCTAGAGACCGTAACCCTGGACCCCGTGCTTCCTACACCTAGCTGAGAGGTCCTGATGCTAGAGACCGTAACCCAACACCTTACTGAGAGGTCCTGATGCTAGAGACCGTAACCCTGGACCCCGTGCTTCCTACACCTAGCTGAGAGGTCCTGATGCTAGAGACCGTAACCCAACACCTTACTGAGAGGTCCTGATGCTAGAGACCGTAACCCTGGACCCCGTGCTTCCTACACCTAGCTGAGAGGTGCTGATGCTAGAGACCGTAACCCAACACCTTACTGAGAGGTCCTGATGCTAGAGACCGTAACCCTGGACCCCGTGCTTCCTACACCTAGCTGAGAGGTCCTGATGCTAGAGACCGTAACCCAACACCTTACTGAGAGGTCCTGATGCTAGAGACCGTAACCCTGGACCCCGTGCTTCCTACACCTAGCTGAGAGGTCCTGATGCTAGAGAACGTAACCCTGGACCCCGTGCTTCCTACACCTAGCTGAGAGGTCCTGATGCTAGAGACCGTAACCCAACACCTTACTGAGAGGTCCTGATGCTAGAGACCGTAACCCTGGACCCCGTGCTTCCTACACCTAGCTGAGAGGTCCTGATGCTAGAGACCGTAACCCAACACCTTACTGAGAGGTCCTGATGCTAGAGACCGTAACCCTGGACCCCGTGCTTCCTACACCTAGCTGAGAGGTCCTGATGCTAGAGACCGTAACCCTGGACCCCGTGCTTCCTACACCTAGCTGAGAGGTCCTGATGCTAGAGACCGTAACCCAACACCTTACTGAGAGGTCCTGATGCTAGAGACCGTAACCCTGGACCCCGTGCTTCCTACACCTAGCTGTAGCTGCAGACATCATTGCTCCCCCCTTAACATGTATTTTTAACCTCACGCTTGATGTTAAAGATTTTCCCACATTATGGAAATCTGCTTTTGTACTGCCTCTCCTGAAAAGTTGGAGATCCTTCACTACTTGACAACTATTATTAACCCGTATCAACATTGTCCTTCAAAGGTACTGGAGTCCTTAGTTAGTAAACAGATCAAAGGCCTACTTCCAAGAAAACAACATCTTCAATGGAATGTAAAATCAGGTTTTGTAGGTCTGGCCACAGCACTGTTTCAGCAACAGTGAAGGTTTTAAATGACGTGCACTGTGCTCTTGATATGAAAGTTACATTTTGTTGTCCGTCTTTATCGATTTGTCGAAGGCATTTGACACCGTGGACCATGCTGTGTTCGTAGTGCAAAGGTTTAAATGTTGTGGAATTACTGGTCGTGCTCCAGCTCTGTTTATACACGACCTATCAAATCGTTCAGAATGTGTAACGGCGGATGGTTGTAAATCTGCGTCCATAGAGGTGGTGCTCTAGGTGTTCCGCAAGGTTCTATTTTGGGCCCACTATTTTTTTTGTTTTGTATGTCAACAACATTGGGAATCTTATTGAAAAACACCGGATGTTATTATTGTTTTATGCAGATGATACTTTATTACTTTATTTTAAACTTTATTATTTATTTATATCTTTATTCTAGTGGTAGTAGTTTATCTTTAGATGTTTTTTTAAATGCCCAAAGACCATTTAAACATCATACAACAGAATCTGTATGATTTTAAAGCTGATTCTAAATTCGGGTAAAAACAAAATGCATGGTATTTTCAAATGCCAGGCATGTTACCGATCATGTCATTGCTGCATTGGCTGGACATACTATAGAGCGAGTTAAAGTGTACAAATATTTGGGTGTGTGGGTTGATGATGATCTGAGCTTCACTGTGCATGTAGAGAACTTGATAAGGAAGCTCAAGCTGAAAATAGGATTTTATTACCGTCATAAGGCTTGTTTTTCTTTTGAGGCCAGGAAGGAGCTGGTACGATGTACAGTCGTGGCCAAAAGTTTTGAGAATGACACAAATATTAATTTTCACAAAGTCTGCTGCCTCAGTTTATATGATGGTAATTTGCATGTTCTCCAGAATGTTATGAAGAGTGATCAGATGAATTGCAATTAATTGCAAAGTCCCTCTTTGCCATGCAAATGAACTGAATCCCCCAAAAACATTTCCACTCTATTTCAGCCCTGCCACAAAAGGACTAGCTGACATCATGTCAGTGATTCTCTCATTAACACAGGTGTGAGTGTTGACAAGGACAAGGCTGGAGATTACTCTGTCGTGTTGATTGAGTTTGAATAACAGACTGGAAGCTTTAAAGGAGGGTGGATCTTGGAATCATTGTTCTTCCTCTGTCAACCATGGTTACCTGCAAGGAAACACGTGCCATCATCATTGCTTTGCATAAAAATAGCTTCACATGCAAGGATATTGCTGCCAGTAAGATTGCACCTAAATCAACCATTTATCGGATCATCAAGAACTTCAAGGAGAGCGGTTAAATTGTTGTGAAGAAGGCTTCAGGGCGCCCAAGAAAGTCCTGCAAGCGCCAGGACCGTCTCCTAAAGTTGATTCAGCTGCGGGATCGGGGCACCACCAGTACAGAGCTTGCTCAGGAATGGCAGCAGGCAGGTGTGAGTGCATCTGCACGCACAGTGAGGCGAAGACTTTTGGAGGATGGCCTGGTGTCAAGAAGGGCAGCAAAGAAGCCACTTCTCTCCAGGAAAAACATCAGGGAAAAACTGATATTCTGCTAAAGGTACAGGGATTGGACTGCTGAGGACTGGGGTAAAGTCATTTTCTCTGATGAATCCCCTTTCCGATTGTTTGGGGTATCCGGAAAAAAGCTTGTCCGGAGAAGACAAGGTGAGCGCTACCATCAGTCCTGTGTCATGCCAACAGTAAAGCATCCTGAGACCATTCATGTGTGGGGTTTCTTCTCAGCTAAGGGAGTGGGCTCACTCACAATTTTGCCTAAGAACACAGCCATGAATAAAGAATGGTTCCAACACATACTCCGAGAGCAACTTCTCCCAACCATCCAGGAACAGTTTGGTGACGAACAATGCGTTTTCCAGCATGATGGAGCACCTTGCCATAAGGCAACAGTAATAACTAAGTGGCTCGGGGAACAAAACATCAATATTTTGAGTCCATGGCCAGGAAACTCCCCAGACCTTAATCCCATTGAGAATTTGTTGTCAATCCTCAAGAGGCGGGTGGACAAACAAAAACCCACAAATTCTGACAAACTCCAAGCATTGATTATGCAAGAATGGGCTGCCATCAGTCAGGATGTGGCCCAGAAGTTAATTGACAGCATGTCAGGGTGGATTGCAGAGGTCTTGAAAAAGAAGGGTCAACACTGCAAATATTGACTCTTTGCATCAACTTCATGTAATTGTCAATAAAAGCTAGGGCCTGTAGGACCTGCCTTGTTGATAGTGTTGTTTAAGAAGGCAGAAACTAGGGCCTGTAGGACCTGCCTTGTTGATAGTGTTGTTTAAGAAGGCATAAACTAGGGCCTATAGGACCTGCCTTGTTTATAGTGTTGTTTAAGAAGGCAGAAACTAGGGCCTGTAGGACCTGCCTTGTTGATAGTGTTGTTTAAGAAGGCAGAAACTAGGGCCTATAGGACCTGCCTTGTTTATAGTGTTGTTTAAGAAGGCAGAAACTAGGGCCTGTAGGACCTGCCTTGTTGATAGTGTTGTTAAGAAGGTAGAAACTAGGGCCTGTAGGACCTGCCTTGTTGATAGTGTTGTTAAGAAGGTAGAAACTAGGGCCTGTAGGACCTGCCTTGTTGATAGTGTTGTTAAGAAGGTAGAAACTAGGGCCTGTAGGACCTGCCTTGTTGATAGTGTTAAGAAGGTAGAGCAGCGCTTTATTATGGACAGACTTCCCCCCATCTTAGCTAATGTTGTATCAGTATGTTTTGACCATGACAGTTTATATTTCAGTGTTACATCAAGCAGTTTAGTCACCTCTACTTGGTACATTTCCACGTTATTCATTACAAGATTTAGTTGAGGTTTAGTGTTTAGTGAACGATTTGACTCAAATACAATGCTTTTAGTTTATAGATATTTAGGACTAACTTATTCCTTGACATTCATTCTGAAACTATCTGCAGCTGTTTGTTAAGTGTTGCAGTCATTTCAGTCGCTGTCGTAGCTGACTTGTCTAGTGTTGAGTCATCCGCATACATAGAAACTCTGGCTTTACTCATGTCATTAGTAAAGATTGAAAAAAGCAAGGGGCCTAGACAGCTGCCCTGGGGAATTCCTGATTCTACCTGGATTATGTTTGAGAGGCTTCCATTAAAGAACACCCTCTGTGTTCTGTTAGACAAGTAACTCTTTATCCACATTATAGCAGGGGGGTGTAAAGCCATAACACATACGTTTTTCCAGCAGCAGACTATGATTGCTAATGTCAAAAGTGGCATTGAAGTCTAACAAGACAGCCCCCACAATCTTTTTTTTTAAATCAACACATTATTCAATTTCTGTTAGTCACATTTCTGTGGAACTTGTTCAGTTTATGTCTCAGTTGTTGAATCTTGTCGTGTTCATACAAATATTTACACATATTAAGTCTGCTGAAAATAAACACAGTTGACAGTGAGAGGACATTTATTTTTTTGAAGAGTTTATCTGGTCAAACACAAGTGGTAACAGGCTGATTGGTCAGCTATTTGAGCCAGTAAAAGGTGCTTTACTATTCTTAGGTAGTGGAATGACTTTAGCTTCCCTTCAAGCCTGAGGGGTCACACACTTTCTAGCAGGCTTAAATTAAAGATGTGGCAAATAGGAGTGGGCAATATCGTCCGTGATTATCCTCAGTCATTTTCCATCCAGATTGTCAGATCCTCTGTGACTTGTCCTTATTGTCAATACTTTGTTCACCTCTTTCACACTGACTTTACGGAACTCAAAAGTACAATTCTTGTCTGTCATAATATGGTCAGATATACAATCGATGTGTCGTGTCAGCGTTTGTTGCTGGCGTGTCATCATGCCTAAGTTTGCTTATCTTGCCAATTTAAAAAAAAAAATCCTTGAGGTAGTTTGGCAATATCAGTGGGTTTTATAATGAATGAGCCATCTGATTCAATGAATGACGGAGCTGAGTTTGCCTTATTTCCCAACATGTCATTGAAGGTGCTCCGAAGATTTTTACTGTCATTATTTATGACCCTTGACCTTTGTTTCATAGTTTCTTTTTTATTCAGTTTGGTCACATGACAGGACGTTAGCCAATCTTTTTTATTCAGTTTGGTCACATGGCAGTACGTTAGCCAATCGGTTGTGCAGCCAGACTTATTTTCCATTCCTTTTGCCTCATCCCTCTCAAACCATAACATCCTCATTCCTCTCAAACCATAACATCCTCATCCCTCTCAAACCATAACATCTCCATTCCTCTCAAACCATAACATCCTCATTCCTCTCAAACCATAACATCCTCATCCCTCTCAAACCATAACATCTCCATTCCTCTCAAACCATAACATCCTCATTCCTCTCAAACCATAACATCCTCATCCCTCTCAAACCATAACATCCTCATTCCTCTCAAACCATAACATCCTCATTCCTCTCAAACCATAACATCCTCATCCCTCTCAAACCATAACATCTTCATCCCTCTCAAACCATAACATCCTCATTCCTCTCAAACCATAACATCCTCATCCCTCTCAAACCATAACATCTCCATTCCTCTCAAACCATAACATCCTCATTCCTCTCAAACCATAACATCCTCATTCCTCTCAAACCATAACATCCTCATCCCTCTCAAACCATAACATCTCCATTCCTCTCAAACCATAACATCTCCATTCCTCTCAAACCATAACATCCTCATCCCTCTCAAACCATAACATCTCCATTCCTCTCAAACCATAACATCCTCATTCCTCTCAAACCATAACATCCTCATCCCTCTCAAACCATAACATCCTCATCCCTCTCAAACCATAACATCCTCATTCCTCTCAAACCATAACATCCTCATTCCTCTCAAACCATAACATCCTCATTCCTCTCAAACCATAACATCTCCATTCCTCTCAAACCATAACATCTTCATCCCTCTCTCTTCTCTCTCTCATCTTCATTCCTCTCAAACCATAACATCCTCATCCCTCTCAAACCATAACATCTTCATCCCTCTCTCTTCTCTCTCTCATCTTCATTCCTCTCAAACCATAACATCCTCATCCCTCTCAAACCATAACATTTATATATTTATTTACTATTTTTTAATTCCTCATCAATCCCTCTCTCTTCTCTCTCTCCTCTTCATCCCTCTCTCTTCTCTCTCTCCTCTTCATCGCCCTCTCTCTCCTCTTCATCCCTCTCTTCTCCCTCTCCTCTTCATCCCTCTCTCTTCTCTCTCTCCTCTTCATCCCTCTCTCTTCTCTCTCTCCTCTTCATCCCTCTCTCTTCTCTCTCTCCTCATCAATCCACAGGGGATTTTAACAGTTTTTTTTTTAAACAAGTCATGTTCTTAACGGGTGTGTGCCTATTAGTTACTGGGATAAGCAATTTCATAAATGTGTCAAGTGCAACGTCTGGGTTGCTTCTCATTACACACCACGGACCAACAAATATTCTTTACATCAACAACATGGGAATCATGAAACAAAACATATTGTATGACCTCATACACTATATTAGGCCCAGCCTTTGGAACTGGTTTTCCTACGTTGAGAGAATGCCAAGAGTGGTGCAAAGCTGGCATCAAGGCAAAGGGTGGCTATATTGAAGAATCTCAAATATATTCAAAATTTTTTAAACACTTTTTTGGTTACTAAATGATTCCATATGTGTTATTTCATAGTTTTGATGTCTTCACTATTATTCTACAATGTAGAAAATAGTTTAAACAATAAGAAAAACCCTGGAATGTGTAGGTGTTCTAGAACCCTGGAATGTGTAGGTGTTCTAGAACCCTGGAATGTGTAGGTGTTCTAGAACCCTGGAATGTGTCGGTGTTCTAGAACCCTGGAATGTGTAGGTGTTCTAGAACCCTGGAATGTGTAGGTGTTCTAGAACCCTGGAATGTGTAGGTGTTCTAGAACCCTGGAATGTGTAGGCGTGTCCAAATTTTTGACTCTCAGTTGATATCACATATATTATCAAGCATTTCACACACGTTATCCAGATACTGACTGTTAACACTTGGTGGTCTATAGCAGCTTCCCACCAGAATGGGCTTTGGGTGAGGCAGATTAATCTGTAGCCATTATTACATCAACAGTATTTAACATGAGATCCTCTCTAATCTTTACAGGAATGTGGTTTTGAATATAAACAGCCACACCTCCACCATTGGAATTCCTGTCTTTTCTAGTAAATGTTATAACCATGTATTGCTACCACTGTATCATTAAAGGTATTGTCTAAGTAGAGTTTCAGATATAGTCAGAATATGAATGTAATCTGTTACTAGCAAGTTATTCATTTCATGAACCTTGTTTCTTAAAGCTACGTAGGTTAACCTTTCTGATCTCCCCATCCCGGATCCGGGTTCGTGAATACAGACTCAAGCTCATTACCATAACGCAACGTTAACTATTCATGAAAATCGCAAATCAAATGAAATAAATATGCTAGCTCTCAAGCTTAGCCTTTTGTTAACAACACTGTCATCTCAGATTTTCAAAATATGCTTCTCAACCATTGCAAAACAATCATTTGTGTAACAGTATTGATGGCTAACGTAGCATTTAGCATTAGCATTCAGCTGGCAACATTTACACAAAAAAACAGAAAAGCATTCAAAAAAATCATTTACCTTTGAAGAACTTCAGATGTTTTCATTGAGGAGACTCTCAGATAGCAAATGTTCAGTTTTTCCTGAAAGATTATTTGTTTAGGACAAATCGCTCCGTTTTCTGCGTCACGTTTAGCTATGAAAAAACCCCTGTATCCAGGATTGTGTAAATCTATCAGCAAGCTCATTAGCATAACACAACGTTAACTATTTATGAAAATCGCAAATGAAATGAAATAAATATGCCATCTCTCAAGCTTAGCCTTTTGTAAACAACACTGTCATCTCAGATTTTCAAAATATGCTTCTCAACCATAGGAAAACAATCATTTGTGTAAAAGTAGCTAGCTAGAGTTAGCATTTCGCGTTAGCATTTAGCGTTAGCATTAGCGTTAGCATCCAGCACGCAACATTAACAAAAACATAAAAGCCTTCAAATAAAATCATTTACCTTTGAAGAACTTCTGATGTTTTCAATGAGGATACTCTCAGTTAGATAGCAGATGCTCAGTTTTTCCAAAAAGATTCCTTGTGTATTAGAAATAGCTCTGTTTTATACATCACATTTGGCTACCAAAAAAAATCCATAAATTCAGTCCTCAAAACGCAAACTTTTTTCCAAATTAACTCCATAATATCGACTGAAAACATGGCAGACGTTGTTTAGAATCAATCCTCAAGGTGTTTTTCACATATCTCTTCATTGATACATCGTTCTTGGAAACATGGTTTCTCTCCTGAATCCCAGGAGAAAATGCCTGCACCTGAAGATTACGCACAAATTTAGACAAAGGACACCGGGCGGACCTCTGGAAAATGTAGTCTCTTATGGCCAATCTTCCAATGATATGCCTACAAATACGTCACAATGCTGCTAAGACCTTGGGCGAACGACAGAAAGTGTAGGCTCATTCGTTGCGCAATCACAGCCATATAAGGAGAGAATGGAAAACAGAGCTTCAGAAATTCTGCTAATTCCTGGGTGATGCATCATCTTGGTTTCGCCTGTAGAATGAGTTCTGGGGCACTTACAGACAAAATCTTTGCAGATTCTGAAACTTCAGAGTGTTTTCTTTCCAAAACTGTCAAGAATATGCATAGTCGAGCATCTTTTCGTGACAAAATATCGCGCTTAAAACGGGAACGTTTTTTATCCAAAAATGAAATAGCGCCCCTAGAGCTCTAACTGGTTAACGTGGGCCATTTTTGAGCACTTTTCTGTGATGCTTGCTTGTTTTCATTGCTTTACTGGGAAACTTATCAGAAGTAGACATTCTCATGTTATTTATGTTAGTGCAGGGTGAGCTGCACACGGTGTACTTCCTCCTAGGGCAAACCCGCATCAGTATTAACAGCATAAATCTGGTTCCTAGGCACGTGATTGCTGCGTACAATAGATGTAGTATATGGTGATCCAATGTGATTTGGTCAACAGGTGCCAGGATGCAGGATATGGACATCATGGATCTGCACCCCTCCCTTACACCTGAGGTTGAAGACTTTCTGCCAGGTAACCCTGGACTAACACATAGATATAGTTACCCTGGACTAACACAGAGATATAGTTACCCTGGACTAACACAGAGATATAGTTACCCTGGACTAACACATAGATATAGTTACCCTGGACTAACACATAGATATAGTTACCCTGGACTAACACAGAGATATAGTTACCCTGGACTAACACATAGATATAGTTACCCTGGACTAACACAGATATATAGTTACCCTGGACTAACACAGAGATATAGTTACCCTGGACTAAACACTGATCTACAGAGATATAGTAACCCTGGACTAACACATAGATATAGTTACCCTGGACTAACACAGAGATATAGTTACCCTGGACTAAACACGGATCTACAGAGATATAGTTACCCTGGACTAACACAGAGATATAGTTACCCTGGACTAAACACGGATCTACAGAGATATAGTTACCCTGGACTAACACAGAGATATAGTTACCCTGGACTAACACAGAGATATAGTTACCCTGGACTAAACACGGATCTACAGAGATATAGTTACCCTGGACTAACACAGAGATATAGTTACCCTGGACTAACACAGAGATATAGTTACCCTGGACTAAACACGGATCTACAGAGATATAGTTACCCTGGACTAACACAGAGATATAGTTACCCTGGACTAACACAGAGATATAATTACCCTGGACTAACACAGAGATATAGTTACCCTGGACTAAACACGGATCTACAGAGATATAGTTACCCTGGACTAACACAGAGATATAGTTACCCTGGACTAACACAGAGATATAGTTACCCTGGACTAACACAGAGATATAGTTACCCTGGACTAACAAAGAGATATAGTTACCCTGGACTAACACAGAGATATAGTTACCCTGGACTAAACACGGATCTACAGAGATATAGTTACCCTGGACTAACACAGAGATATAGTTACCCTGGACTAACACAGAGATATAATTGCCCTGGACTAAACACTGATCTACAGAGATATAGTTACCCTGGACTAACACAGAGATATAGTTACCCTGGACTAACACAGAGATATAGTTACCCTGGACTAACACAGAGATATAGTTACCCTGCACTAACACAGAGATATAGTTACCCTGGACTAACACAGATATATAGTTACCCTGGACTAACACAGAGATATAGTTACCCTGGACTAAACACTGATCTACAGAGATATAGTTACCCTGGACTAACACAGAGATATAGTTACCCTGGACTAACACAGAGATATAGTTACCCTGGACTAACACAGAGATATAGTTACCCTGGACTAACACAGAGATATAGTTACCCTGGACTAACACAGAGATATAGTTACCCCGGACTAACACAGAGATATAGTTACCCTGGACTAACACAGATATATAGTTACCCTGGACTAAACACTGTTCTACATAGACATAGTTACCCTGGACTAGCCTGTTATCTCTGTTAGCTCTGTTAGCTCTGTTAGCCCTGTTAGCTCTGTTAGCCCTGTTAGCCCTGTTATCTCTATGCCCTGTTAGCCCTGTTATCTCTGTTAGCCCTGTTAGCCCTGTTAGCTTTGTTAGCTCTGTTAGCTCTGTTAGCCCTGTTAGCCTTGTTAGCTCTGTTACCCTGTTAGCTTTGTTAGCTTTGTTAGCTCTGTTAGCTCTGTTAGCCCTGTTAGCTCTGTTAACATCTTATCTATGTTACCCAACTATTCTGATTCATCCCCAACACCTGTTAGCCCTGTTAGCTGTCCCCAGAGCAGGTTTGTTCTGAAGGATTCGTTGCCATTACCTGGCTAAATGGTGAACCACTTTTGTGGTACCAGTTATCCTGAATTTAACTCAAGAGTTGACTAAAGTTACCTTGGTAGTTTATAGGACTCGGGTAACCGTGCAACAATTACCTTGGTAGTTTATAGGACTCAGGTAACCGTGCAACAATTACCTTGGTAGTTTATAGGACTCAGGTAACCATGCAACAATTACCTTGGTAGTTATAGAGCTCAGGTAACCATGCAACAATTACCTTGGTAGTTTATAGGACTCAGGTAACCATGCAACAATTACCTTGGTAGTTTATAGGACTCAGGTAACCGTGCAACAATTACCTTGGTAGTTTATAGGACTCAGGTAACCATGCAACAATTACCTTGGTAGTTATAGGGCTACCAGGTAACCGTGCAACAATTACCTTGGTAGTTATAGGGCTACCAGGTAACCGTGCAACAATTACCTTGGTAGTTATAGGGCTACCAGGTAACCGTGCAACAATTACCTTGGTAGTTATAGGGCTACCAGGTAACCGTGCAACAATTACCTTGGTAGTTATAGGGCTACCAGGTAACCGTGCAACATAACACTGTTCTACAAAGGACAATGTTCAGAAACGTTTGGTTCTGATAACTCACTCACACACAACCCCTGCACCCAAACCACAGGAGGTTGGTGGCACTTTAATTTGGGAGGACGGGCTTGTGGTAATGGCTGGAGAGGACGAGGTGGAATGGTATCAAACACATGGTTTCCATGGTTTCCGTGGTTTGATGCCATTCCATTCGCTCCGTTCCAGCCATTTTTACGAGCCGTCCTCCAATCAGCAGCAGTCCCCCCCAAACACTGTTCTATAAAGGAGAACTGTTCATTACAAAACGTTTAGTTCCACATATCTCACACACACACACACACACACACACACACACACACACACACACACACACACACACACACACACACACACACACACACACACACACACACACACACAGACACACACACACACACACACACACACACACACACACACACACACTGTTAACCCCTGCAGCCAAACACTGTTCTATAAAGGAGAACTGTTCATTACAAAACGTTTAGTTCCACATATCTCACACACACACACACACACACACACACACACACACACACACACACACACACACACACACACTGTTAACCCCTGCAGCCAAACACTGTTCTATAAAGGGAACTGTTCTTCTATACAGGACATAGTGTTGATGAACATGATTAGAGGACGTTAAGTCCCTCAACTCTGCACCGTAACACTCTATTCCTCCTCCTCATAAATCCACCTTCCTGTCTCCCTGTCCCAATATTCCTCCTCCTCCTCTATTCCTCCTCTAGTAATCCACCTTCCTGTATCCCTGTCCCAATATTCCTCCTCCTCTATTCCTCCTCTAGTAATCCACCTTCCTGTATCCCTGTCCCAATATTCCTCGTCCTCCTCTATTCCTCCTCCAGAAATCCACCTTCCTGTCTCCCTGTCCCAATATTCCTCCTCCTCCTCTATTCCTCCTCTAGTAATCCACCTTCCTGTATCCCTGTCCCAATATTCCTCCTCTTCCTCTATTCCTCCTCCAGAAATCCACCTTCCTGTATCCCTGTCCCAATATTCCTCCTCCTCCTCTATTCCTCCTCCTGATAAATCCACCTTCCTGTCTCCCTGTCCCAATATTCCTCCTCTCCCTTCTATTCCTCCTCCAGTAATCCACCTTCCTGTATCCCTGTCCCAATATTCCTCCTCCTCCTCTATTCCTCCTCCTGATAAATCCACCTTCCTGTCTCCCTGTCCCAATATTCCTCCTCTTCCTCTATTCCTCCTCCTGATAAATCCACCTTCCTGTATCCCTGTCCCAATATTCCTCCTCCTCCTCTATTCCTCCTCCTGATAAATCAACCTTCCTGTCTCCCTGTCCCAATATTCCTCTTCTCCCGACTTCGTTTGTGTCTCCATCTCCTAATAGTCCTGCTCACCTTGGAAAGGTGTCTTTTCGGGCGCCCCAAGAACCTTTCACTCATGAGGGAACGGATATAGTTGTTGTTATAATATTCACTTCACTTCCTGTTTAGTCACTGCCAGGGAGGTGATTGGCTGTTTAGTCACAGCCAGGTAAAATGATTGGCTGTTTAGTCACAGCCGGGGAGGTGATTGGCTGTTTAGTCAGAACCAGGGAAGGTGATTGGCTGTTTAGTCAGAACCAGGGAAGGTGATTGGCTGTTTAGTCAGAACCAGGGAAGGTGATTGGCTGTTTAGTCAGAACCAGGGAAGGTGATTGGCTGTTTAGTCACTGCCAGGTAAAGTGATTGGCTGTTTAGTCACAGCCAGGTAAAATGATTGGCTGTTTAGTCACAGCCGGGGAGGTGATTGGCTGTTTAGTCAGAACCAGGGAAGGTGATTGGCTGTTTAGTCAGAACCAGGGAAGGTGATTGGCTGTTTAGTCAGAACCAGGGAAGGTGATTGGCTGTTTAGTCAGAACCAGGGAAGGTGATTGGCTGTTTAGTCAGAACCAGGGAAGGTGATTGGCTGTTTAGTCAGAACCAGGGAAGGTGATTGGCTGTTTAGTCAGAACCAGGGAAGGTGATTGGCTGTTTAGTCAGAACCAGGGAAGGTGATTGGCTGTTTAGTCACAGCCAGGTAAAGTGATTGGCTGTTTAGTCACAGCCAGGTAAAGTGATTGGCTGTTTAGTCACAGCCGGGAAGGTGATTGGCTGTTTAGTCAGAACCAGGGAAGGTGATTGGCTGTTTAGTCAGAACCAGGGAAGGTGATTGGCTGTTTAGTCAGAACCAGGGAAGGTGATTGGCTGTTTAGTCAGAACCAGGGAAGGTGATTGGCTGTTTAGTCAGAACCAGGGAAGGTGATTGGCTGTTTAGTCACAGCCGGGGAAGGTGATTGGCTGTTTAGTCAGAACCAGGGAAGGTGATTGGCTGTTTAGTCACAGCCGGGAAGGTGATTGGCTGTTTAGTCACAGCCGGGGAAGGTGATTGGCTGTTTAGTCAGAACCAGGGAAGGTGATTGGCTGTTTAGTCAGAACCAGGGAAGGTGATTGGCTGTTTAGTCACAGCCGGGGGAGGTGATTGGCTGTTTAGTCAGAACCAGGGAAGGTGATTGGCTGTTTAGTCAGAACCAGGGAAGGTGATTGGCTGTTTAGTCAGAACCAGGGAAGGTGATTGCCTGTTTAGTCAGAACCAGGGAAGGTGATTGGCTGTTTAGTCAGAACCAGGGAAGGTGATTGTCTGTTTGACTGCTGTTTTCTTCCTGTTTCTCAGAATTAGACCTGGATGGCTTTCTGGAACACGAGGATTTTCCTTTTGACTTCAATGGTAAGTTACACACACACACACACACACACACACACACACACACACACACACACACACACACACACACACACACACACACACACACACAGACACAGACACAGACACAGACACAGACACAGACACAGACACAGACACTGTTAACCCCTGCAGCCAAACACTGTTCTATAAAGGAGAACTGTTCATTACAAAACGTTTAGTTCCACATATCTCACACACACACACACACACACACACACACACACACACACACACACACACACACACACACACACACACACACACACACACACACACACACACACACACACACACACACACACACACAGTGACTGGCTGATTGACTCAAAGCATTTTTCTCCCGTTTCAGATGCTCTGTTTGACCTGGACTTTAATGTGGACATACAGACTGGTAAGGAGTTTAGAACAGGTGCTTCTAGTCGTTGTGTTTCTATACCTGGTGAGGTCCCAGAGTCACTCCACTTTACTGTGGACATACAGACAGGTAAGGAGTTTAGAACAGGTGCTTCTAGTCGTTGTGTTTCTATACCTGGTGAGGTCCCAGAGTCACTCCACTTTAATGTGGACATACAGACAGGTGAGGAGTTTAGAAACAGGTGCTTCTAGTCGTTGTGTTTCTATACCTGGTGAGGTCCCAGAGTCACTCCACTTTAATGTGGACATACAGACTGGTAAGGAGTTTAGAAACAGGTGCTTCTAGTCGTTGTGTTTCTATACCTGGTGAGGTCCCAGAGTCACTCCACTTTAATGTGGACATACAGACAGGTAAGGAGTTTAGAACAGGTGCTTCTAGTCGTTGTGTTTCTATACCTGGTGAGGTCCCAGAGTTACTACACTTTACTGTGGACATACAGACAGGTAAGGAGTTTAGAACAGGTGCTTCTAGTCGTTGTGTTTCTATACCTGTTGAGGTCCCAGAGTTACTACACTTTAATGTGGACATACAGACAGGTAAGGAGTTTAGAACAGGTGCTTCTAGTTGTTGTGTTTCTATACCTGGTGAGGTCCCAGAGTCACTCCACTTTAATGTGGACATACAGACAGGTAAGGAGTTTAGAACAGGTGCTTCTAGTCGTTGTGTTTCTATACCTGGTGAGGTCCCAGAGTCACTCCACTTTACTGTGGACATACAGACAGGTAAGGAGTTTAGAAACAGGTGCTTCTAGTCGTTGTGTTTCTATACCTGGTGAGGTCCCAGAGTCACTCCACTTTAATGTGGACATACAGACAGGTAAGGAGTTTAGAACAGGTGCTTCTAGTCGTTGTGTTTCTATACCTGGTGAGGTCCCAGAGTCACTCCACTTTAATGTGGACATACAGACTGGTAAGGAGTTTAGAACAGGTGCTTCTAGTCGTTGTGTTTCTATACCTGGTGAGGTCCCAGAGTCACTCCACTTTACTGTGGACATACAGACTGGTAAGGAGTTTAGAACAGGTGCTTCTAGTCGTTGTGTTTCTATACCTGGTGAGGTCCCAGAGTCGCTCCACTTTAATGTGGACATACAGACAGGTGAGGAGTTTAGAACAGGTGCTTCTAGTCGTTGTGTTTCTATACCTGGTGAGGTCCCAGAGTCACTCCACTTTAATGTGGACATACAGACAGGTAAGGAGTTTAGAACAGGTGCTTCTAGACGTTGTGTTTCTATACCTGGTGAGGTCCCAGAGTCACTCCACTTTAATGTGGACATACAGACAGGTAAGGAGTTTAGAACAGGTGCTTCTAGTCGTTGTGTTTCTATACCTGGTGAGGTCCCAGAGTCACTCCACTTTACTGTGGACATACAGACAGGTAAGGAGTTTAGAACAGGTGCTTCTAGTCGTTGTGTTTCTATATCTGTTGAGGTCCCAGAGTCACTCCACTTTACTGTGGACATACAGACAGGTAAGGAGTTTAGAACAGGTGCTTCTAGTCGTTGTGTTTCTATACCTGGTGAGGTCCCAGAGTCACTCCACTTTAATGTGGACATACAGACAGGTAAGGAGTTTAGAACAGGTGCTTCTAGTCGTTGTGTTTCTATACCTGGTGAGGTCCCAGAGTCACTCCACTTTACTGTGGACATACAGACAGTTAAGGAGTTTAGAAACAGGTGCTTCTAGTCGTTGTGTTTCTATACCTGGTGAGGTCCCAGAGTCACTCCACTTTAATGTGGACATACAGACAGGTAAGGAGTTTAGAACAGGTGCTTCTAGTCGTTGTGTTTCTATACCTGGTGAGGTCCCAGAGTCACTCCACTTTAATGTGGACATACAGACTGGTAAGGAGTTTAGAACAGGTGCTTCTAGTCGTTGTGTTTCTATACCTGGTGAGGTCCCAGAGTCACTCCACTTTACTTTGGACATACAGACTGGTAAGGAGTTTAGAACAGGTGCTTCTAGTCGTTGTGTTTCTATACCTGGTGAGGTCCCAGAGTCGCTCCACTTTAATGTGGACATACAGACAGGTGAGGAGTTTAGAACAGGTGCTTCTAGTCGTTGTGTTTCTATACCTGGTGAGGTCCCAGAGTCACTCCACTTTAATGTGGACATACAGACAGGTAAGGAGTTTAGAACAGGTGCTTCTAGACGTTGTGTTTCTATACCTGGTGAGGTCCCAGAGTCACTCCACTTTAATGTGGACATACAGACAGGTAAGGAGTTTAGAACAGGTGCTTCTAGTCGTTGTGTTTCTATACCTGGTTAGGTCCCAGAGTCACTCCACTTTAATGTGGACATACAGACTGGTAAGGAGTTTAGAACAGGTGCTTCTAGACGTTGTGTTTCTATACCTGGTGAGGTCCCAGAGTCACTCCACTTTAATGTGGACATACAGACAGGTAAGGAGTTTAGAACAGGTGCTTCTAGACGTTGTGTTTCTATACCTGGTGAGGTCCCAGAGTCACTCCACTTTAATGTGGACATACAGACAGGTAAGGAGTTTAGAATAGGTGCTTCTAGTCGTTGTGTTTCTATACCTGGTGAGGTCCCAGAGTCACTCCACTTTAATGTGGACATACAGACAGGTAAGGAGTTTAGAACAGGTGCTTCTAGTCGTTGTGTTTCTATACCTGGTGAGGTCCCAGAGTCACTCCACTTTAATGTGGACATACAGACTGGTAAGGAGTTTAGAACAGGTGCTTCTAGTCGTTGTGTTTCTATACCTGGTGAGGTCCCAGAGTCACTCCACTTTAATGTGGACATACAGACAGGTAAGGAGTTTAGAACAGGTGCTTCTAGTCGTTGTGTTTCTATACCTGGTGAGGTCCCAGAGTCACTCCACTTTAATGTGGACATACAGACAGGTAAGGAGTTTAGAACAGGTGCTTCTAGTCGTTGTGTTTCTATACCTGGTGAGGTCCCAGAGTCACTCCACTTTAATGTGGACATACAGACTGGTAAGGAGTTTAGAACAGGTGCTTCTAGTCGTTGTGTTTCTATACCTGGTGAGGTCCCAGAGTCACTCCACTTTACTGTGGACATACAGACAGGTAAGGAGTTTAGAATAGGTGCTTCTAGTCGTTGTGTTTCTATACCTGGTGAGGTCCCAGAGTCACTCCACTTTAATGTGGACATACAGACAGACGGGTAAGGAGTTTAGAAACAGGTGCTTCTAGTCGTTGTGTTTCTATACCTGGTGAGGTCCCAGAGTCACTCCACTGTAATGTGGACATACAGACTGGTAAGGAGTTTAGAACAGGTGCTTCTAGTCGTTGTGTTTCTATACCTGGTGAGGTCCCAGAGTCACTTCACTTTGATGTGGACATACAGACTGGTAAGGAGTTTAGAACAGGTGCTTCTAGTCGTTGTGTTTCTATACCTGGTGAGGTCCCAGAGTCACCCAACTTTAATGTGCACACACAGACTGGTGAGGAGTTTAGAACAGGTGCTTCTAGACGTTGTGTTTCTATACCTGGTGAGGTCCCAGAGTCACTCCACTTTGATGTGGACATACAGACTGGTAAGGAGTTTAGAACAGGTGCTTCTAGTCGTTGTGTTTCTATACCTGGTGAGGTCCCAGAGTCACCCAACTTTAATGTGGACATACAGACTGGTGAGGAGTTTAGAACAGGTGCTTCTAGTCGTTGTGTTTCTATGATGCCGTCTGTCTGTTCTAGTGGGTGTGTTTCTATACCTGGTGATGCCGTCTGTCTGTTCTAGTGGGTGTGTTTCTATGATGCCGTCTGTCTGTTCTAGTGGCTGTGTTTCTATGATGCCGTCTGTCTGTTCTAGTGGTTGTGTTTCTATGATACCGTCTGTCTGTTCTAGTGGTTGTGTTTCTATGATGCCGTCTGTCTGTTCTAGTGGTTGTGTTTCTATGATGCCATCTGTCTGTTCTAGTGGTTGTGTTTCTATGATGCCGTCTGTCTGTTCTAGTGGTTGTCTTTCTATAACCGGTGACGCCATCTGTCTGTTCTAGTGGTTGTGTTTCTATACCCGGTGATGCCATCTGTCTGTTCTAGTGGTTGTGTTTCTATGATACCATCTGTCTGTTCTAGTGGTTTTGTTTCTATACCCGGTGATGCCATCTGTCTGTTCTAGCGGTTGTGTTTCTATGATACCATCTGTCTGTTCTAGTGGTTTTGTTTCTATACCCGGTGATGCCATCTGTCTGTTCTAGCGGTTGTGTTTCTATGATACCATCTGTCTGTTCTAGTGGTTGTGTTTCTATACCTGGTGATGCCGTCTGTCTTTTCTAGTGGATGTGTTTCTATGATGCCGTCTGTCTGTTCTAGTGGTTGTGTTTCTATGATGCCGTCTGTCTGTTCTAGTGGTTGTGTTTCTATGATACCGTCTGTCTGTTCTAGTGGTTGTGTTTCTATGATGCTGTCTGTCTGTTCTAGTGGGTGTGTTTCTATGATGCCGTCTGTCTGTTCTAGTGGTTGTGTTTCTATGATGCCGTCTGTCTGTTCTAGTGGTTGTGTTTCTATACCCGGTGATGCCGTCTGTCTGTTCTAGTGGTTGTGTTTCTATGATGCCTTCTGTCTGTTCTAGTGGTTGTGTTTCTATGATGCCGTCTGTCTGTTCTAGTGGTTGTCTTTCTATAACCGGTGACGCCATCTGTCTGTTCTAGTGGTTGTGTTTCTATACCCGGTGATGCCATCTGTCTGTTCTAGCGGTTGTGTTTCTATGATGCCATCTGTCTGTTCTAGTGGTTTTGTTTCTATACCCGGTGATGCCATCTGTCTGTTCTAGCGGTTGTGTTTCTATGATACCATCTGTCTGTTCTAGTGGTTTTGTTTCTACACCCGGTGATGCCATCTGTCTGTTCTAGTGGTTGTGTTTCAATGATACAATCTGTCTGTTCTAGTGGTTTTGTTTCTATACCTGGTGACAGCACCTGTCTGTTCTAGCGGTTGTGTTTCTATACCCGGTGACGCCGTCTGTCTGTTCTAGTGGTTGTGTTTCTGTACCCGGTGATGCCAGGTCCCAGAGTAAACTCTCTCACTTCCTCTGTCTGGTGTGGTGTGTAGGTGAGGTTGCCATGCCGACAGCTGTGGCCGAGCCAGGCGACCAGAAACAGAACTGCGAGACACAGAGAGGTAAACGCGCCTCATTCAGATATAAATGGCTTGGCGTATTAAAGACTTTAATAAACTGTTGTTGCTGCTTGACTTATTATTATGATTTTTATTTTTAAATGCCTTCCTCACCATCTTAAATAAGCATGCCTCATTCAAGAAAGTTAGAACCAGGAACAGATATAGCCTTTGGTTCTCTCCAGCCCTTAACCAGCACAAAAAACATCCTGTGGCGTTCTGCATTCGCATCGAACAGCCCCCGTGATATGCATCTGTTCAGGGAAGCTAGAAACCATTATACACAGGCAGTTAGAGAAGCCAAGGCTAGCTTTTTCAAGCAGAAATTTGCTTCCTGCAACACAAACTTAAAAAAGGTTCTGGGACACTCTAAAGTCCATGGAGAATAAGAACCCCTCCTCCCAGCTTCCCACTGCACTGAAGATAGGAAACACTGTCACCACTGATAAATCCACCATAATTGAGAATTTCAATAAGCATTTTTCTACGGCTGGCCATGCTTTCCACCTGGCTACTCCTACCCCGGTCAACAGCACTGCACCCCCCACAGCAACTCGCCCAAGCCTTCCCCATTTCTCCTTCTCCCAAAAAGCTGATGTTCTGAAAGAGCTGCAACATCTGGACCCCTACAAATCAGCCGGGCTAGACAATCTGGACCCTTTCTTTCTAAAATTATCTGCTGAAATTGTTGCCACCCCTATTACTAGCCTGGTCAACCTCTCTTTTGTATCGTCTGAGATCCCCAAAGATTGGAAAGCTGCTGCGGTCATCCCCCTCTTCAAAGGGGGGGGGCACTCTAGACCCAAACTGCTACAGACCTATATCTATCCCACCATGCCTTTCTAAGGTCTTCGAAAGCCAAGTTAACAAACAGATTACCAACCATTTTGAATCCCACCATACCTTCTCTGCTATGCAATCTGGTTTCAGAGCTGGTCACGGGTGCATCTCAGCCACGCTCAAGGTCCTAAACGACATCATAACCGCCATCGATAAGAAACAATACTGTGCAGCCGTCTTCATTGATCTGGCCAAGGCTTTCGACTCTGTCAATCACCACATCCTCATCGGCAGACTCGACAGCCTTGGTTTCTCAAATGATTGCCTCGCCTGGTTCACCAACTACTTCTCAGACAGAGTTCAGTGTGTCAAATCGGAGGGAATGTTGTCCGGGCCTCTGTGGGGGTGCCACAGGGTTCAATTCTTGGACCGACTCTCTTCTCTGTATACATCAATGATGTCGCTCTTGCTGCTGGTGAGTCTCTGATCCACCTCTACGCAGACGTCACCATTCTGTAAACTTCTAGCCCTTCTTTGGACACTGTGTTAACTAATCTCCAGATGAGCTTCAATGCCATACAACACTCCTTCCGGACTCATATTAAACATCTCCAATCCAAAATTAAATCTAGAATCTAGAATTGGCTTCCTATTTTGTAAAAAAGTATCCTTCACTCATGCTGCCAAACATACCCTCGTAAAACTGACCATCCTACCGATCCTCGACTTTGGCGATGTCATTTACAAAATAGCCTCCAATACCCTACTCAACAAATTGGATGCAGTCTATCACAGTGCAATCTGATTTGTCACCAAAGCTCCATATACTACCCACCATTGCGACCTGTACGCTCTCGTTGGCTGGCCCTCGCTTCATACTCGTCGCCAAACCCACTGGCTCCAGGTAATCTACAAGACCCTGCTAGGTAAAGTCCTCCCTTATCTCAGCTCGCTGGTCACCATAGCATCACCCACCTGCAGCACACGCTCCAGCAGGTACAGTGCCTTGCGAAAGTATTCGGCCCCCTTGAACTTTGCGACCTTTTGCCACATTTCAGGCTTCAAATATAAAGATATAAAACTGTATTTTTTTTGTGAAGAATCAACAACAAGTGGGACACAATCATGAAGTGGAACGACATTTTTTGGATATTTCAAACTTTTTTAACAAATCAAAAGCTGAAAAATTGGGCGTGCAAAATTCTGCACTCACAACTCATATGGAGGTATGACGTCAGCAACAGTTGGTTGATTGGTTGATTGAAACAACAGTGTCCTCTGTGATGTTGTCCCTGACAGAGCTTGGTGACGGACAGAGGAAGAGGGGATCGACAGAGGCTGGTGACGGACAGAGGAAGAGAGAGACAGAGCTTGGTGACGGACAGAGGAAGAAGAGATCGACAGAGCCTGGTGACAGACAGAGGAAGAGAGCGAAGAGGAGAGCGACAGAGGCTGGTGACGGACAGAGGAAGAGGAGATCGACAGAGCCTGTGGACGGACAGAGGAAGAGAGAGACTCAGACAGACTCTCCCATCAGAGGTAAGAACCAACTCTGTTTCTACCTTCTCCCTTATCCCTGAAGTGTACACTCTTTCACTCTCCCTTATCCCTGAAGTGTACACTCCATCACTTTCTCTTATCCCTGAAGTGTACACTCCATCACTCTCTCTTATCCCTGAAGTGTACACTCCATCACTCTCTCTTATCCCTGAAGTGTACACCTCATCACTCTCTCTTATCCCTGTAGTGTACACTCCATCACTCTCTCTTATCCCTGTAGTGTACACTCCATCACTCTCTCTTATCCCTGTAGTGTACACTCCATCACTCTCTCTTATCCCTGTAGTGTGCACTCCATCACTCTCTCTTATCCCTGTAGTGTACACTCCATCACTCTCTCTTATCCCTGTAGTGTGCACTCCATCACTCTCTCTTATCCCTGTAGTGTGCACTCCATCACTCTCTCTTATCCCTGTAGTGTACACTCCAACACCCTGACCAAACCAAAATAAAAAGGCTCTATAAGGTCAGGACGTGACAGTAACACCACCCAAAGGTGCGGACTCCGGCCGCAAAACCTGAACCTACAGGGGAGGGTCTGGGTGGGCATCTATCCGCAGTGGCGTCTCTGGTGCGGGACGTGGCCCCCGATCCACCTCTGGCTCACCCCATTTTGGTGGCGCCTCTGGTGTGGGGACTCTCGCCGCGGGCCCCGAATGTCTTTACTTCAGTTCCTCTACAGTGAGGTAGTGTGGCTGAGAGACTGGTATAAAGGAACGTGGGGTTCAGTTCCTCAACAGTGAGGTAGTGTGGCTGAGAGACTGGTATAAAGGAACGTGGGGTTCAGTTCCTCTACAGTGAGGTAGTGTGGCTGAGAGACTGGTATATAGGAACGTGGGGTTCAGTTCCTCTACAGTGAGGTAGTGTGGCTGAGAGACTGGTATACAGGAACGTGGGGTTCAGTTCCTCTACAGTGAGGTAGTGTGGCTGAGAGACTGGTATAGAGGAACGTGGGGTTCAGTTCCTCTACAGTGAGGTAGTGTGGCTGAGAGACTGGTATATAGGAACGTGGGGTTCAGAAGTGATAAAGTCTAACCTTTACTTTAGGTATTGATGTTCTTGGCTTGTTTTTAAAATGGAACTGAATTAATCAAACTGAATATTTTTTTTTTGTGTTCTCTGTAGGTTGTGCTGGCTCTCCTCCCCTCTCGGCCGTGACTCTCTCTCCTCCTCCTCCCAGACTTGTCCAGATCGCTCCTTCTCTCCTTTACATTCCTGGGTTTGGGACTGCTACTTTCGTCTCTTCGTGTAGCAGTAAGTGTGATGATGATGATGTTATGGGCTGGTTTCCTCACAATGAAGAGTTAATGCTGGACTCATAAAGTACTTTCAATGGAGATGTTTCATATAGTCCATCTGTAGGGAGGGAGGGAGGGAGGGAGAGAGAGAGAGAAAGGGAGGGAGGGAGAGAGAGAGAGAGAGAGAGAGAGAGAGAGAGAGAGAGAGAGAGAGAGAGAGAGAGGGAGAGGGAGAGGGAGAGGGAGAGAGAAAGAGGGAGGGAGGGAGGGACCTGTGCTCTGTGTGTGAGAGAGTAACCTGTGCTCTGTGTGTGAGAGAGTAACCTGTGCTCTGTGCGTGAGAGAGTAACCTGTGCTCTGTGTGTGAGAGAGTAACCTGTGCGCTGTGTGTGAGAGAGTAACCTGTGCTCTGTGCGTGAGAGAGTAACCTGTGCTCTGTGTGTGAGAGAGTAACCTGTGTTCTGTGTGTGAGAGAGTAACCTGTGCTCTGTGTGTGAGAGAGTAACCTGTGCTCTGTGTGTGAGAGAGTAACCTGTGTTCTGTGTGTGAGAGAGTAACCTGTGCTCTGTGTGTGAGAGAGTAACCTGTGTTCTGTGTGTGAGAGAGTAACCTGTGCTCTGTGTCCTTACAGATGGCTCAGAGCTGCAGCTGGTTCAAGCCCCTGTTTTCGGCTTCTCAAGACCTCCCACCTACATACTGAGTGAGTGTGTGTGTGTCTGTGAGTCAAATCAAAGTTCATTGGTAGCGTACAAAGTTTAGCAAAATGCTTCTGTTTTTAGCTCCAACAGTGGAACATGTGTGTCCGTGAGTCTGTGTGTCCGTGACTCTGTGAGTCTGTGTGTCCGGGACTCTGTGACTCTGTGTGTCCGTGACTCTGTGTGTCCATGACTCTGTGAGTCTGTGTGTCCGTGACTCTGTGTGTCCATGACTCTGTGAGTCTGTGTGTCCGGGACTCTGTGACTCTGTGTGTCCGTGACTCTGTGTGTCCATGACTCTGTGAGTCTGTGTGTCCGTGACTCTGTGTGTCCGTGACTCTGTGTGTCTGTGACTCTGTGTGTCCGTGACTCTGTGTGTCCGTGACTCTGTGTCTCCGGGACTCTGTGTTGTGTGTCCGTGACTCTGTGTGCCCGTGACTCTGTGACTCTGTGTGCCTGTGACTCTGTGACTCTGTGTGTCTGTGACTCTGTGACTCTGTGTGTCCGTGACTCTGTGAGTCTGTGACTCTGTGTGTCCGTGACTCTGTGTGTCCGTGAGTCTGTGTGTCCGTGAGTCTGTGTGTCCGTGACTCTGTGTGTCCGTGAGTCTGTGTGTCCGTGACTATGTGTTGTGTGTCCGTGACTCTGTGTTGTGTGTCCGTGACTCTGTGTTGTGTGTCCGTGACTCTGTGTTGTGTGTCCGTGACTCTGTGACTCTGTGTGTCCGTGACTCTGTGACTCTGTGTGTCCGTGACTCTGTGACTCTGTGTGTCCGTGACTCTGTGTTATGTGTCCGTGACTCTGTGACTCTGTGTGTCCGTGACTCTGTGTTGTGTGTCCGTGACTCTGTGTGTCCGTGACTCTGTGTTGTGTGTCCGTGACTCTATGTTGTGTGTCCATGACTCTGTGTTGTGTGTCCGTGACTCTGTGACTCTGTGTGTCCGTGACTCTGTGTTGTGTGTCCGTGACTCTGTGTTTCCGTGACTCTGTGTTTCCGTGAGTCTGTGTGCCTGCGTGTGTTACCTGACGTACTGTGTCCTTGCAGTGTCTTCTCCCTCGCTGTCTCCTAGAACCCTCGACGTCCTACCTCTCTCTCCAGGTGAGTGCTGACCAACATCAACACCTCAATTTGACCCAACTTTGTACTGTGTTGTGACTGATATAGTAACTCCCATATGGCACCCTATTCCCTATCTAGTGCACTACTTTAGACCAGAGCCCTATTCCCTATCTAGTGTACTACTATAGACCAGAGTCCTATTCCCTATCTGGTGCACTACTATAGACCAGAGCCCTATTCCCTATATAGTGCACTACTTTAGACCAGAGCCCTATTCCCTATATACAGCACTACTATAGACCAGAGCCCTATTCCCTATATAGTGCACTACTATAGACCAGAGCCCTATTCCCTATATAGTGCACTACTTTAGACCAGAGCCCTATTCCCTATCTAGTGCACTACTTTAGACCAGAGCCCTATTCCCTACATAGTGCACTACTATAGACCAGAGCCCTATTCCCTATATAGTTTACTACTATAGACCAGAGTCCTATTCCCTATCTAGTGCACTACTATAGACCAGAGTCCTATTCCCTATCTAGTGCACTACTTTAGACCAGAGCCCTATTCCCTACATAGTGCACTACTATAGACCAGAGCCCTATTCCCTATATAGAACACTACTGTTGACCAGAGCCCTATTCCCTATATAGTGCACTACTGTTGACCAGAGCCCTATTCCCTATCTAGTGCACTACTTTAGACCAGAGCCCTATTCCCTACATAGTGCACTACTATAGACCAGAGCCCTATTCCCTATCTAGTGCACTACTTTAGACCAGTAGCTGGTGTAGAGAGTCAGGCGCAGGACAGCAGATATGAGTACTTTAGAGCCCTATTCCCTATCTAGTGCACTACTTTAGAGCCCTATTCCCTATCTAGTGCACTACTTTAGAGCCCTATCATAGGACAGCAGATATGAGTAATCAACGTACTTTTACTCAAATTAACAAATGTACAAAGTAACAAAACAAGCACACCATGACGGACCGAAAATACAACAATCACTCACAAACAATACCTGGAGAACAGAGGGTTAATATAGTAATCAATCACAAACAATACCTGGAGAACAGAGGGTTAATATAGTAATCAATCACAAACAATACCTGGAGAACAGAGGGTTAATATAGTAATCAATCACAAACAATACCTGGAGAACAGAGGGTTAATATAGTAAACAGGTAATTGGTTGAGTGAAGCCAGGTGTGGTAAAGACAAAGACAAAACAAATGGAAAATGAAAAGTGGATCGGCGGTGGTTAGAAGGCCGGTGACGTCGACCCCCCGAACAAGGCGAGGGAACCGACTTCGGCCGACGTGGACCCCCCGAACAAGGAGAGGGACCCGACTTCGGCCTACGTGGACCCCCCGAACAAGGAGAGGGACCCGACTTTGGCCGACGTGGACCCCCCGAACAAGGAGAGGGACCCGACTTTGGCCGACGTGGACCCCCCGAACAAGGCGAGGGAACCGACTTCGGCCGACGTGGACCCCCCGAACAAGGAGAGGGACCCGACTTCGGCCTACGTGGACCCCCCGAACAAGGAGAGGGACCCGACTTTGGCCGACGTGGACCCCCCGAACAAGGCGAGGGATCCGACTTCGGCCGACGTGGACCCCCCGAACAAGGAGAGGGACCCGACTTCGGCCGACGTGGACCCCCCGAACAAGGAGAGGGACCCGACTTCGGCCGACGTCGACCCCCCGAACAAAGAGAGGGACCCGACTTCGGCCGACGTCGTGACAATAGGGTTCTATAGGGCCCTGGTCTAGAGTAGTGCACTATATATCTAGAGAGAATAGGGTTCTATAGGGCTCTGGTCTAAAGTAGTGTACTATATATAGGGAATAGGGTTCTATAGGGCTCTGGTCTAAAGTAGTGCACTATATATAGGGAATAGGGTTCTATAGGGCTCTGGTCTAGAGTAGTGCACTAAATATAGGGAATAGGGTTCTATAGGGCTCTGGACTAGAGTAGTGCACTATATATAGGGAATAGGGTTCTATAGGGCTCTGGTCTAGAGTAGTGCACTATATATAGGGAATAGGGTTCTATAGGGCTCTGGTCAAGAGTAGTGCACTATATATAGGGAATAGGGTTCTATAGGGCTCTGGTCTAAAGTAGTGCACTATATATAGGGAATAGGGTTCTATAGGGCTCTGGTCTAGAGTAGTGCACTATATATAGGGAATAGGGTTCTATAGGGCTCTGGTCAAGAGTAGTGCACTATATATAGGGAATAGGGTTCTATAGGGCTCTGGTCTAGAGTAGTGCACTATATATAGGGAATAGGGTTCTATAGGGCTCTGGTCAAGAGTAGTGCACTATATATAGGGAATAGGGTTCTATAGTGCTCTGGTCAAGAGTAGTGCACTATATATAGGAAATAGGGCTCTATAGGGCTCTGGTCAAGAGTAGTGCACTATATATAGGAAATAGGGTTCTATAGGGCTCTGGTCTAGAGTAGTGCACTATATATAGGGAATAGGGTTCTATAGTGCTCTGGTCAAGAGTAGTGCACTATATATAGGGAATAGGGTTCTATAGGGCTCTGGTCAAGAGTAGTGCACTATATATAGGAAATAGGGTTCTATAGGGCTCTGGTCAAGAGTAGTGCACTATATATAGGGAATAGGGTTCTATAGGGCTCTGGTCTAGAGTAGTGCACTATATATAGGGAATAGGGTTCTATAGGGCTCTGGTCTAGAGTAGTGCACTATATATAGGGAATAGGGTTCTATAGGGCTCTGGTCAAGAGTAGTGCACTATATATAGGAAATAGGGTTCTATAGGGCTCTGGTCTAGAGTAGTGCACTATATATAGGGAATAGGGTTCTATAGGGCTCTGGTCAAGAGTAGTGCACTATATATAGGGAATAGGGTTCTACTCAGAGTCATTGATGAGACAGGGGGATTTACTTCCTGCATGACTGAGAGCAGCTTCCTTCAGAGGGGGAATACCATCCATTCAATCATTCATTCATCCATTCATCCATCCATTCATTCATCCATTCATCCATTCATCCATTCATCCATCCATTCATTCATTCATTCATCCATTCATTCATCCATTCATTCATCCATTCATTCATTCATTCATCCATTCATTCATTCATTCATTCATTCAGTCATTCATTCATCCATCCAGTCATCACTGACCTCACTGATACTGAGTCAATAAGTCAATCAACATGAGTTTGAATACTGGGTGTGGTTGTTACTCATGTTGTGTGTGTGTGTGTGTGTGTGTGTGTGTGTGTGTGTGTGTGTGTGTGTGTGTGTGTGTGTGTGTGTGTGTGTGTGTGTGTGTGTAGTTGACGGTGAGGTAGCTCCAGACTCGATGTGTTCATATCCTCCTGGGTCTCTGTCTGACTGTGCCAGCCAAGCCCTGTCTCCCCCCTCTGCCTCCCCCCTCTCCCCCAGGACAGGTGAGTTAGAGTCTGTCCTCTCCCTGTCTCTCTGTCTTCTCCCTGTCCCTCTGTCCTCTCCCTGTCTCTCTGTCCTCTCCCTGTCCCTCTGTCCTGTCTCTCTGTCCTCTCCCTGTCTCTCTGTCCTCTCCCTGTCCCTCTGTCCTGTCTCTCTGTCCTCTCCCTGTCTCTCTGTCCTCTCCCTGTCCCTCTGTCCTCTCCCTGTCTCTCTGTCCTCTCTCTGTCCCTCTGTCCTCTCCATGTCTCTCTGTCCTCTCCCTGTCCCTCTGTCCTCTCCCTGTCTCTCTGTCCTCTCCCTGTCCCTCTGTCCTCTCCCTGTCCCTCTGTCCTCTCCCTGTCTCTCTGTCCTCTCTCTGTCCCTCTGTCCTCTCCCTGTCCCTCTGTCCTGTCTCTCTGTCCTCTCCCTGTCTCTCTGTCCTCTCCCTGTCCCTCTGTCCTCTCCCTGTCTCTCTGTCCTCTCTCTGTCCCTCTGTCCTCTCCATGTCTCTCTGTCCTCTCCCTGTCCCTCTGTCCTCTCCCTGTCTCTCTGTCCTCTCCCTGTCCCTCTGTCCTCTCCCTGTCCCTCTGTCCTCTCTCTGTCCCTCTGTCCTCTCCCTGTCTCTCTGTCCTCTCCCTGTCCCTCTGTCCTCTCCCTGTCTCTCTGTCCTCTCTCTGTCCCTCTGTCCTCTCCATGTCTCTCTGTCCTCTCCCTGTCCCTCTGTCCTCTCCCTGTCTCTCTGTCCTCTCCCTGTCCCTCTGTCCTCTCTCTGTCCCTCTGTCCTCTCTTCCTCCTGACCCTATATATACAAAAAACATCTTAAACAAAGCCAATCACATGAGAATGTTACTGTGTGTGTGTGTGTGTGTGTGTGTGTGTGTGTGTGTGTTACAGAGGAGTACATTCACCAAGCCAAGGCTCACCTGAGGGGAATGTGCCAGGTAAGACCAAGGGGGACAGACAAGAGGGACCGTTGAGTTGGGACTTTTTTTCAAAAGACAACTCTACCTGTCTCTCCAACCAATGACGTTGTCTCAACAGGAGATGGAGGCGGGCCTTAGCCTGGCGTCCCACTATGTTGACGTGCGATTGGTCCAGAGGCAGATCCTGATTGGCTCAGGGAAGAACACCAGCAAGTGCCCGGAGAAAGATTTGGTCGTTATCGGAGACGCGGAGAGGAGGCGGGGCTCGTTGGCCAGGAGTCAGGTCAGACCCTGTGACATCATCGTTACGTCGTCACCTACAGAGACACTATTAGTATTTAGTCCGAAGGCTGTCGTTACGTTGTCATTACAGATTTTTTCTTCCTCGGTTTATGATTCTGTCTGTCAGGAAAAGTAATTAAATAATGAATTCTAATTATAATTATAAATAATAATAAGTGTAATTAATAATGAATGTATTTATTGTCTGTGTTTGTCGTCAGGTGTTTGAGAGCTCCCCCGGGGCAAAACCCAAACGTTCCATCGTGTTGCTAGGCAACGCCGGCATGGGCAAAAGCACGCTCATCAAGAAGCTCTGCGTTGATTGGTCCGACGGCCTCCTGCCTCAGTTTGACTTTGTGTTCTTACTGGACGGTAAGGCTCTGACCCTCCCCCCCGAGCCGACCTATAGCCTACGGTCCCTCCTCCTACACCTCTCCTGCCCCCACCCACGGGATGTCTTCAATCAGGTCCTCTCTGTCCCGGAGCGTGTGCTGGTGATATTCGATGGCTTCGAGGTGGTGCGTGACTTGGAGGGGCTGCTTCAGTCTCCAGCGGATGACAGTAAAGGGGAGAACTACAGCGTTAGACAGCTGTTCTCAGGTCTGCTCCAGAGGAAGCTGCTACCAGGCTGCTCTCTGCTCCTCTCTGCCCGACCACGAGGCACCGTCAGTGGGCTGCTGAAACGGGCTGACAGCCTCCTGGAACTCTCTGGCTTCTCCCCTCCGGACATCGAGAGATACCTGGGACAATACTTCTCTGGACAGTCCCTAGAGGCCCCAACCTCAGTCCCAGCCTCAGACTCAATCCCAGTCCCAAACTCAGTCCTAGCACCAGTCCCAGACTCAGTCCTAGCCTCAGCCCCAGTCTCAGTCCCAGTCCCAGTCTCAGTCCCAGCCTCAGTCCCAGTCCCAGCCTCAGTCCCAGTCTCAGTCCCAGTCCCAGCCTCAGTCCCAGTCACAACCTCAGCCTCAGTCCCAGTCTCAGTCTCAGTCCCAGCCTCAGTCCCAGTCCCAGCCTCAGTCCCAGTCTCAGTCCCAGTCCCAGCCTCAGTCCCAGTCACAACCTCAGCCTCAGTCCTAGCACCAGTCCTAGCCTCAGCCCCAGTCTCAGTCCCAGTCCCAGTCTCAGTCTCAGTCCCAGTCTCAGTCCCAGCCTCAGTCCCAGTCTCAGTCCCAGTCCCAGTCCCAGCCTCAGTCCCAGTCACAACCTCAGCCTCAGTCCCAGTCCCAACCTCAGCCTCAGTCCCAGCCTCAGCCTCAGCCTCAGCCTCAGCCTCAGCCTCAGTCCCAGTCCCAGTCCCAGTCCCAGTCCTAGTCCTAGTCCCAACCCCAGTCCCAGTCCCAGTCCCAACCTCAGTCCCAGTCCCAGTCCTAGCCCCAGTCCCAGTCCCAGTCCCAGTCCCAGTCCCAGTCCCAGTCCCAGTCCCAGTCCCAGTCCTAGCCCTCACCAGGCTCCATAGCCAGCCGTACCTTCTGTCTATGTGTTGGAACCCAGCTCTGTGTCACATGGTCTGTCTGCTTCTAGAACACTGGGATGTTTCGGAGCCACTCCCCTCCACGCTGACGGGACTGTGTTACAGGGTGTTGCTACTAAAGATGAGACGACACACCTGGAAACACACACACTGTCAAACCCTACCCCAAACTCAAACCCAGGCACACACTCACACCCTTAAACACAGTCAAAAACACACCCTGAAACACACACGCAACTGGACACGAACACACATCCGCACTCGCTCTCACACTCAATCCCAAAATCAATTAGAAGACGAGAAGAGGAGGATAGAGACGAGGGAGGAGGAAGAGAGGGAGGAGGGTGAGAAAGAGAGAGAGGAGAAGAGGGAGGAGGAAGAGAGAGAGAGGGAGGAGGGAGAGAAAGAGAGAGAGGAGAAGAGGGAGGAAGAGAGAGAGAGGGAGGAGGGAGAGAAAGAGAGACAGATGAAGAGGGAGGAGGGAGAGAAAGAGAGACAGGAGAAGAGGGAGGAGGAAGTGAGAGAGAGGGAGGAGGAAGAGGAAGAGAGAGAGGAGAAGAGGGAGGAGGAAGAGAGAGAGAGGGAGGATGGAGAGGAAGAGAAAGAGAAAGAGAGAGAGGAAGAGAACAGGTGTGTTCTGTCAGAGTTGAGCGGTCTGGCTTGGCAGGGGGTTAAAGGTCATTCATCTCTCCTGACCCTGACTCTGGACAATACCGTCTGTGTCAAGCTGCGGTTGTTTGGCCTGAGGACTGGACTGGTCCATTCTCACTGGCTGAGGGGGGAGCAGGGCAGAGATTGTGGCGGTGGCGGTGGCGGCGTGAGTTCCGACAACATCCTGTCCTGGGCCCACCCTTTCCTGCAAAGCTTTCTGGGCGGGGCCCACCTGTCCGTCTCCAGCTGTGTGTCTGACCGTGCTCTGCTGGCCCAGATACTACCACAGGTAGAATGACTGTTTTCTATTGAAACTCTGTCTGTCCATATGTCCCTCTGTAGACTATGACCTGAACCAGCACCTCCTAGCTCGGAGTCTGTGTCTTTCCTATGTCTGTGATATGTGGTTGTTCCTCACAGCTTCCTGAAAATGAATGTACTGACGGGAAGTGGCTCTGGATAAGAGTGTCTGCCAAATGACTAACGTGTAAATGTACTCCTGTTCTACTCTACCCTGTTCTGCTCTACCCTGTTCTGCTCTACCCTGTTCTGCTCTACCCTGTTCTGCTCTACCCTGTTCTGCTCTACCCTGTTCTGCTCTACTCTGTTCTGCTCTACTCTGTTCTGCTCTGTTCTACTCTACCCTGTTCTGCTCTACCCTGTTCTGCTCTACCCTGTTCTACTCTACTCTGTTCTGCTCTACTATATTCTACTCTGTTCTACTCTACTCTGTTCTACTCTACTCTGTTCTGCTCTACTATATTCTACTCTGTTCTACTCTACTCTGTTCTACTCTACTCTGTTCTGCTCTACTATATTCTACTCTGTTCTACTCTACCCTGTTCTGCTCTACCCTGTTCTGCTCTACCCTGTTCTGCTCTACCCTGTTCTGCTCTACCCTGTTCTGCTCTACCCTGTTCTACTCTACCCTGTTCTGCTCTACCCTGTTCTGCTCTACTCTGTTCTGCTCTACTCTGTTCTGCTCTACTCTGTTCTGCTCTACCCTGTTCTGCTCTACCCTGTTCTGCTCAACTCTGTTCTGCTCTACTCTGTTCTGCTCTGTTCTACTCTACCCTGTTCTGCTCTACCCTGTTCTGCTCTACCCTGTTCTGCTCTACTCTGTTCTACTCTACTCTGTTCTGCTCTACTCTGTTCTACTCTACTCTGTTCTGCTCTACCCTGTTCTACTCTACTCTGTTCTACTCTACTCTACTCTGTTCTACTCTACTATATTCTACTCTGTTCTACTCTACCCTGTTCTGCTCTACCCTGTTCTGCTCTACTCTGTTCTACTCTACTCTGTTCTGCTCTACTCTGTTCTACTCTACTCTGTTCTGCTCTACCCTGTTCTACTCTACTCTGTTCTACTCTACTCTACTCTACTCTGTTCTACTCTACTATATTCTACTCTGTTCTACTCTACCCTGTTCTACTCTACTCTGTTCTGCTCTACTCTGTTCTACTCTACTCTGTTCTGCTCTGTTCTACTCTACCCTGTTCTACTCTACTCTGTTCTGCTCTACCCTGTTCTGCTCTACCCTGTTCTACTCTACTCTGTTCTACTCTACTCTACTCTGTTCTACTCTACTATATTCTACTCTGTTCTACTCTACCCTGTTCTGCTCTACCCTGTTCTGCTCTACTCTGTTCTACTCTACTCTACTCTACTCTGTTCTACTCTACTCTGTTCTGCTCTGTTCTACTCTACTCTGTTCTGCTCTACTCTACTCTACTCTACTCTGTTCTACTCTACTCTGTTCTGCTCTACTCTGTTCTACTCTACTCTGTTCTACTCTACTCTGTTCTGCTCTGTTCTACTCTACTCTGTTCTACTCTACTCTGTTCTGCTCTACTCTGTTCTGCTCTCTTCTGTTCTACTCTACTCTGTTCTACTCTACTCTGTTCTACTCTATTCTACTCTACTTTGTTATACTCTATTCTACTCTACTCTGTTCTACTCTACTATGTTCTACTCTATTCTACTCTACTCTGTTCTACTCTACTCTGTTCTATTCTACTCTGTTCTACTCTACTCTGTTCTACTCTACTCTGTTCTACTCTATTCTACTCTACTCTGTTCTACTCTATTCTGTTCTACTCTGTTCTACTCTACTCTGTTCTACTCTACTCTGTTCTATTCTACTCTATTCTACTCTACTCTATTCTACTCTACTCTGTTCTACTCTGTTCTATTCTACTCTATTCTACTCTACTCTGTTCTACTCTATTCTACTCTATTCTACTCTACTCTGTTCTATTCTACTCTGTTCTACTCTACTCCATTCTTCTCTGTTCTACTCTACTCTGTTGTACTCTACTCTGTTCTACTCTATTTGATTCTATTCTACTCTATTCAACTATATTCTACTCTGTTCTACTCTGATCTACTCTGTTCTACTCTACTCTACTCTGTTCTACTCTGTTCTACTCTACTCTGTTCTACTCTACTCTATTCTACTCTACTCTGTTCTACTCTACTCTGTTCTACTCTACTCTATTATACTGAACTCTGTTCTACTCTATTCTACTCTGTTCTACTCTACTCTACTCGGCTCTACTCTACTCTACTCTGCAGCCCAGGGGGAGGCGACGGCCTCAGGGAGAGTGTCTGGACCTTGCTCAGAGATTCGCTGTCGGTCTGCTTTTCCGGAACAATGCGGAACTCCGGGATCTGGCCACCCTGGATACCGGCGCCATGAAAGTGGTGGCGGCCAAGCGAGCCGCTGTGATATCACACCTGGAGAACCTTCACCATGGCGACCTGAGCCCCGCTTGGCTCCTGGAGGCGTGTCACTGCGTTTACGAGACAGGCGACATCCGCTTGGTCAGGCACCTGGTACGGAACCTTCCCGAGGTTCTGTCGTTCCAAGGGGTTCCGCTGTGCCCCGCCGACGCCTTCGTAGTGTGGAACCTTTTGGACCAGTGTAGAACGCTGAGGAGGAGGTTCTGTCTGGGGCTGGAGGACACGGGACTGAGGATGACAGGATTAAAACTACTGACGGGTCTCAACAACATACACTCATACAGGTACTGGTACTGTTACACTGATAGACCTGCTACAGATCTGTTACAGTGTATATCTAGAACAGTATAGATCTGTTACAGTATAGATCTAGAACAGTACAGATATGCTACATTATATATCGAGAACAGTATATATCTGTTACAGTATAGATCTGTTACATTATATATCTAGAACAGTATAGATCTGTTACATTATATATCTAGAACAGTATAGATCTGTTACAGTATAGATCTGTTACATTATATATCTAGAACAGTACAGATCTGTTACATGATATATCTAGAACAGTATGTATCTGTTACAGTATATATCTAGAACAGTATAGATCTGTTACAGTATAGATCTGTTACAGTATATATCTAGAACAGTATAGATCTGTTACAGTATAGATCTAGAACAGTATATATCTGTTACAGTATAGATCTAGAACAGTATAGATCTAGAACAGTATAGCTCTAGAACAGTATAGATCTAGAACAGTATAGCTCTGTTGCAGTATAGATCTGTTACGGTATAGATCTAGAACAGTATATATCTGTTACAGTATAGATCTAGAACAGTATAGATCTGTAACAGTATATATCTAGAACAGTATATATCTGTTACAGTATAGATCTAGAACAGTATAGATCTAGAACAGTATAGATCTGTTACAGTATATATCTAGAACAGTATATATCTGTTACAGTATATATCTGTTACAGTATAGATCTAGAACAGTATAGATCGAGAACAGTATATATCTGTTACAGTATATATCTAGAACAGTATAGATCTAGAACAGTAAGATCTGTTACAGTATAGATCTAGAACAGTACAGATCTGTTACAGTATATATCTAGAACAGTATATATCTGTTACAGTATAGATCTGTTACAGTATATATCTAGAACAGTATATATCTGTTACAGTATAGATCTAGAACAGTATATATCTAGAACAGTATATATCTGTTACAGTATATATCTGTTACAGTATAGATCTGTTACAGTATAGATCTGTTACAGTATAGATCTAGAACAGTATATATCTGTTACAGTATAGATCTAGAACAGTATATATCTGTTACAGTATAGATCTGTTACAGTATAGATCTAGAACAGTATATATCTGTTACAGTATAGATCTAGAACAGTATATATCTGTTACAGTATATATCTGTTACAGTATAGATCTGTTACAGTATAGATCTAGAACAGTATATATCTGTTACAGTATAGATCTAGAACAGTATATATCTGTTACAGTATATATCTGTTACAGTATAGATCTAGAACAGTATATATCTGTTACAGTATAGATCTGTTACAGTATAGATCTAGAACAGTATAGATCGAGAACAGTATATATCTGTTACAGTATAGATCTAGAACAGTATACATCTGTTACAGTATAGATCTAGAACAGTATAGATCTGATGTTCTCACTCTACTGTATGTAGAACTTTGTCATGCACATTTAGTTTTCTGTGTGTTTTGAACACGACTCTAACGTGTGTTTGTGTGTGTGTGTGTTTGTGTGTGTGTGTCCGTCCCAGGGCGTGTATCGCTGACACCATCACTCTGTGGGAGGAGCTAGAGCAGAGTGGGGAGGAGGAGCTTCTAAAAGCGGTTGTGTCCAAGTTGACCCTTAACCCTTTCAGAGCCACACAGGTGTCCCACGTCCAACACCTGTCCACACTGGTCAACATACACACAAGCAGGAGACTGTCAGAGAGGTATGCCAATACAGCACACACACACACACACACACACACACACACACACACACACACACACACACACACACACACACACACAACCACACACACACACACACACACACACACACACACACACACACACACACACACACACACACACACACACACACACACACACACAACCACACACACACACACACACACACACCATCTACAATACAATACAGTAGACAGTAACCTGCCCAGCTCTTGTTACAGCCATCTACAATACGTAAACACACATATATATATATATACTGGTATGTTCAAAGCCGTTGTGATGTGTCCGTCATCATTTCAGCCAATCAGATGGTGTCCTGGGGGAGGGTCTACCGGCAGTCAGAGATCTCCACAAGCTGGAGTTTGAGTGAGTGTCATTATTCAACCACTATCACTAGGTAATAAGTCAATACACTTTAATTTGACTAGGTAATAAGTCAATACACTTTGATTTGACTAATTAATAAGTCAAGAGTTACCACTCTGACTAGGTAATAAGTCAAGAGTTACCACTGGTTTGATAAAGTGTGTTTGTGTGTGTTTACAGGTTGGGGCCAGTGGATGGTCCTTTGGCGCTCCCTAAACTCCTGGAGCTGCTGCCAGCCCTGCACAGTCTACATCACCTGGAGTAAGTATCGCTCTACTGATGGACCACGGGACAACGGCTTTCACTTTATTTCGCTGTCGGTCTAACCTCTCTGTCGGTCTAATCTCTCTGTCTCTCTCACCCAGTCTGGAGAACAGTAAACTGGGGGACAGTGGGGCTGAGGGGCTGGCTGGAGCTGTGCTGTCTCTCTCCTCTCTGCAGATTATCAAGTAAGAAACCTCACACTGAGCTCTCTACTGTCTAGATCAACCTGTTCATCACTGAGCTCTCTACTATCTAGATCAACCTGTTCATCACTGAGCTCTCTACTGTCTAGATCAACCTGTTCATCACTGAGCTCTCTACTATCTAGATCAACCTGTTCATCACTGAGCTCTCTACTATCTAGATCAACCTGTTCATCACTGAGCTCTCTACTATCTAGATCAACCTGTTCATCACTGAGCTCTCTACTGTCTAGATCAACCTGTTCATCACTGAGCTCTCTACTATCTAGATCAACCTGTTCATCACTGAGCTCTCTACTGTCTAGATCAACCTGTTCATCACTGAGCTCTCTACTGTCTAGATCAACCTGTTCATCACTGAGCTCTCTACTATCTAGATCAACCTGTTCATCACTGAGCTCTCTACTGTCTAGATCAACCTGTTCATCACTGAGCTCTCTACTATCTAGATCAACCTGTTCATCACTGAGCTCTCTAGTCTAGATCAACCTGTTCATCACTGAGCTCTCTAGACTCTAGATCAACCTGTTCATCACTGAGCGTCCTAGTCTCTAGATCAACATGTCCATCACTAGGCTCTCTACTGTCTAGATCAACCTGTTCATCACTGAGCTCTCTACTGTCTAGATCAACCTGTTCATCACTAAGCTCTCTACTGTCTAGATCAACCTGTTCATCACTGAGCTCTCTACTATCTAGATCAACCTGTTCATCACTGAGCGTCCTAGTCTCTAGATCAACATGTCCATCACTAGGCTCTCTACTGTCTAGATCAACCTGTTCATCACTGAGCTCTCTACTGTCTAGATCAACCTGTTCATCACTGAGCTCTCTACTGTCTAGATCAACCTGTTCATCACTGAGCTCTCTACTATCTAGATCAACCTGTTCATCACTGAGCTCTCTACTGTCTAGATCAACCTGTTCATCACTGAGCTCTCTACTATCTAGATCAACCTGTTCATCACTGAGCTCTCTAGTCTAGATCAACCTGTTCATCACTGAGCTCTCTAGACTCTAGATCAACCTGTTCATCACTGAGCGTCCTAGTCTCTAGATCAACATGTCCATCACTAGGCTCTCTACTGTCTAGATCAACCTGTTCATCACTGAGCTCTCTACTGTCTAGATCAACCTGTTCATCACTGAGCTCTCTACTATCTAGATCAACCTGTTCATCACTGAGCTCTCTACTGTCTAGATCAACCTGTTCATCACTGAGCTCTCTACTATCTAGATCAACCTGTTCATCACTGAGCTCTCTAGTCTAGATCAACCTGTTCATCACTGAGCTCTCTTCTCTCAAGATCAACCTGTCCATCACTGAGCTCTCTACTGCCTAGATCAACCTGTTCATCACCAAGCTCTCTACTCTCTAGATCAACCTGTCCATCACTGAGCTCTCTACTGTCTAGATCAACCTGTCCATCACTGAGCTCTCTACTCTCTAGATCAACCTGTTCATCACTGAGCTCTCTACTCTCTAGATCAACCGGTTCATCACTGAGCTTTCTACTCTCTAGATCAACCTGTCTATCACTGAACTCACTTGTCTCTAGATCAACCTGTCTGTCACTGAGCTCTCTACTCTCTAGATCAACCTGTTCATCACTGAGCTCTCTACTCTCTATATCCACCTGTCTATCACTGAACTCACTTGTCTCTAGATCAACCTGTCTGTCACTGAGCTCTCTACTCTCTAGATCAACCTGTCCATCACTGAGCTCTCTACTCTCTAGATCAACCTGTCCATCACTGAGCTCTCTACTCTCTAGATCAACCTGTCCATCACTGAGCTCTCTTGTCTCTAGATCAACCATCAACCTGTCCATCACTGAGCTCTCTACTCTCTAGATCAACCTGTCCGTCACTGAGCTCTCTACTCTCTAGATCAATCTGTCCGTCACTGAGCTCGCTAGATAATATCGATCTGTAGATCTCTGGGGTCATTATGACCCAGAAAAGGTTGGTGACCTCTGCCCTAGATAATATCTATCTGCACTATATTTTCAGTCAGTTACTGTGCTTTTGTTAACAATGTTTATGGTATCTCCTCCTCTCCCCTCCTCTCCCCTCCTCTCCTTTTTCCTCCCCTCCTCTCTTCTTCTCTTCCTTCCTCTCCTTTTTCCCCTCCTCCTCTCCTTTCTCCTCCTCTCCTCTCCTCCCCTTCTTTCCTTTCTCCTCCCCTCCTCTCTTCTTCCCTCCCCTCCTCTCCTTTCTCCTCCTCTCCTCCCCTCCTCTCCTCTCCTCCCCTTTCTCCTCCTCTCCTTTCTCCTCCGCTTCTCTCCTCCCTCCTCTTTTTCCTCCTTTCCCCTCCTCTCCTCCCCTCCCCTCCCCTCTTCTCTTCTCTTCTCTTCTCTCAGTCTGTCCCAGAACTGTATAGGAGACCAGGGAATAGAGAGTCTGGCTCCTGCTCTGTCTACCCTCCCCTCGCTGCACTGTCTCAGGTATACACACACACACACACACACACACACACACACACACACAGACACACACACACACACACACACACAGACACACACACACACACACACACACACACACACACACACACAAACACACAAACACACACACACATCCTGTCTATTCTCCAGTCTGTAATCTGATGGTCTAATCCCGTCTATTGTCCAGTCTGTAATCTGATGGTCTAATCCCGTCTATTGTCCAGTCTGTAATCTGATGGTCTAATCCCGTCTATTGTCCAGTCTGTAATCTGATGGTCTAATCCTGTCTATTCTCCAGTCTGTAATCTGAACGGTCTAATCCTGTCTATTCTCCAGTCTGTAATCTGATGGTCTAATCCCGTCTATTCTCCAGTCTGTAATCTGATGGTCTAATCCTGTCTATTCTCCAGTCTGTTATCTGAAGGTCTAATCCAGTCTATTCTCCAGTCTGTAATCTGAAGGTCTAATCCAGTCTATTCTCCAGTCTGTAATCTGAACGGTCTAATCCTGTCTATTCTCCAGTCTGTACAGTAATGTGATATCTGACGGGGGTGCTGAGAGTCTGGCTGCTGTTTTACCTCAGATGACATCACTCAGTGACCTGGAGTAAGTCTGAATTATAAAAAATTACTGCAGTAAATCTGAATTATAAAACATTACTGCAGTAAGTCTGAATATAAAACATGACTGCAGTAAGTCTGAATATAAAACATGACTGCAGTAAGTCTGAATTATAAAACATGACTGCAGTAAGTCTGAATTATAAAACATGACTGCAGTAAGTCTGAATTATAAAACTATACTGCAGTAAGTCTGAATATAAAACATGACTGCAGTAAGTCTGAAACATAAAACATTACAGCAGTAAGTCTGAATTATAAAACATTACAGCAGTAAGTCTGAATTATAAAACATTACTGCAGTAAATCTGAATTATAAAACATTACTGCAGTAATAAGGCAGTAAGTCTGAATTATAAAACATTACTGCAGTAAGTCTGAATTATAAAACATTACAGCAGTAAGTCTGAATTATAAAACATTACAGCAGTAAGTCTGAATTATAAAACATTACTGCAGTAATAAAGCAGTAAGTCTGAATTATAAAACATGACTGCAGTAAGTCTGAATTATAAAACATTACTGCAGTAAGTCTGAATTATAAAACATTAAAGCAGTAAGTCTGAATTATAAAACATTACTGCAGTAATAAGGCAGTAAGT
>NW_023493661.1:1391612-1454112 GCF_013265735.2 Oncorhynchus mykiss
CTGGACACCACTGTGCTGTGTTCCTGGACACCTCTGTACTGTGTTCCTGGACACCACTGTGCTGTGTTCCTGGACACCACTGTGCTGTGTTCCTGGACACCACTGTGCTGTGTTCCTGGACACCACTGTGCTGTGTTCCTGGACACCACTGTACTGTGTTCCTGGACACCACTGTACTGTGTTCCTGGACACCACTGACATTTGAATGTGTTTGTTATGTTTTATACTGTTCTGTGGATCATTTCTGTACTGATCATTATATTAAGTTTGCACTGAAAAATAAAACTTGAGGTGGTTAATATAGAACTGGACCAGACTACTCTACAGAACCAGAACCAGAGATAGACAGAGGAGATGGTTATTATAGAACTGGACCTGACTACTCTACAGAACCAGAACCAGAGATAGACAGAGGAGATGGTTAATATAGAACTGGACCAGACTACTCTACAGAACCAGAACCAGAGATAGACAGAGGAGATGGTTATTATAGAACTGGACCTGACTACTCTACAGAACCAGAACCAGAGATAGACAGAGGAGATGGTTATTATAGAACTGGACCTGACTACTATACAGAACCAGAACCAGAGGAGGTGATTAATATAGAACTGGACCTGACTACTCTACAGAACCAGAACCAGAGATAGACAGAGGAGATGGTTATTATAGAACTGGACCTGACTACTATACAGAACCAGAACCAGAGGAGGTGGTTAATATAGAACTGGACCAGACTACTCTACAGAACCAGAACCAGAGGAGGTGGTTAATATAGAACTGGACCAGACTACTCTACAGAACCAGAACCAGAGATAGACAGAGGAGGTGGTTAATATAGAACTGGACCAGACTACTCTACAGAACCAGAACCAGAGGAGGTGGTTAATATAGAACTGGACCAGACTACTCTACAGAACCAGAACCAGAGGAGGTGGTTAATATAGAACTGGACCTGACTACTCTACAGAACCAGAACCAGAGGAGGTGGTTAATATAGAACTGGACCTGACTAATCTACAGAACCAGAACCAGAGATAGACAGAGGAGATGGTTAATATAGAACTGGACCTGACTACTCTACAGAACCAGAACCAGAGATAGACAGAGGAGATGGTTATTATAGAACTGGACCTGACTACTCTACAGAACCAGAACCAGAGGAGGTGGTTAATATAGAACTGGACCTGACTACTCTACAGAACCAGAACCAGAGGAGGTGATTAATATAGAACTGGACCTGACTAATCTACAGAACCAGAACCAGAGATAGACAGAGGAGATGGTTAATATAGAACTGGACCTCACTACTCTACAGAACCAGAACCAGAGATAGACAGAGGAGATGGTTTATATAGAACTGGACCCCACTACTTTACAGAACCAGAACCAGAGGAGATGGTTAATATAGAACTGGACCAGATAACTCTACAGAACCAGAACCAGAGATAGACAGAGGAGATGGTTAATATAGAACTGGACCGGACTACTCTACAGAACCAGAACCAGAGATAGACAGAGGAGATGGTTAATATAGAACTGGACCAGACTACTCTACAGAACCAGAACCAGAGATAGACAGAGGAGATGGTTAATATAGAACTGGACCGGACTACTCTACAGAACCAGAACCAGAGATAGACAGAGGAGATGGTTAATATAGAACTGGACCTGACTACTCTACAGAACCAGAACCAGAGATAGACAGAGGAGATGGTTAATATAGAACTGGACCGGACTACTCTACAGAACCAGAACCAGAGATAGACAGAGGAGATGGTTAATATAGAACTGGACCTGACTACTCTACAGAACCAGAACCAGAGATAGACAGAGGAGATGGTTAATATAGAACTGGACCTGACGACTCTACAGAACCAGAACCAGAGATAGACAGAGGAGATGGTTAATATAGAACTGGACCTGACTACTCTACAGAACCAGAACCAGAGATAGACAGAGGAGATGGTTAATATAGAACTGGACCTGACTACTCTACAGAACCAGAACCAGAGATAGACAGAGGAGATGGTTAATATAGAACTGGACCGGACTACTCTACAGAACCAGAACCAGAGATAGACAGAGGAGATGGTTAATATAGAACTGGACCTGACTACTCTACAGAACCAGAACCAGAGATAGACAGAGGAGATGGTTAATATAGAACTGGACCTGACGACTCTACAGAACCAGAACCAGAGATAGACAGAGGAGATGGTTAATATAGAACTGGACCTGACTACTCTACAGAACCAGAACCAGAGATAGACAGAGGAGATGGTTAATATAGAACTGGACCTGACTACTCTACAGAACCAGAACCAGAGGAGATGGTTAATATAGAACTGGACCTGACGACTCTACAGAACCAATGTAATGGGTATGTTTGTCAGATACAGGTTCCAGCAGGGTTATTTCTGGCCTTACTGTTGAAACGTGTACTTCCTCATAGCAGGTTTCTGTTCCGTGTTTTCTGGCTAAAAACAGATTTATCTGAATGTCCTCCGGTTAGAGACGACCAGATGACATTCCTCTCCGGCCTATCAGAGATCAACCTGCCTAGACAATGTTTGTTTTTTTCATGGAAGGAGTTTGTTTTGCATCAACGGTGTGGGTGGAGACTTCACTTCCGGACCAACGGGAAGGTTTAAAATGTGGAAAAACCTCAGTATCTACTGTTATAATATCAGGTACAGTAGTATAATATCAGGTACAGTAGTATAACATCAGGTACAGTAGTATAACATCAGGTACAGTAGTATAATATCAGGTACAGTAGTATAACATCAGGTACAGTAGTATAACATCAGGTACAGTAGTATAATATCAGGTACAGTAGTATAATATCAGGTACAGTAGTATAACATCAGGTACAGTAGTATAACATCAGGTACAGTAGTATAACATCAGGTACAGTAGTATAATATCAGGTACAGTAGTATAATATCAGTATCTACTGTTATAATATCAGGTACAGTAGTATAACATCAGGTACAGTAGTATAATATCAGGTACAGTAGTATAACATCAGGTACAGTAGTATAATATCAGGTACAGTAGTATAATACCAGGTACAGTAGTATAATATCAGGTACAGTAGTATAATATCAGGTACAGTAGTATAACATCAGGTACAGTAGTATAACATCAGGTACAGTAGTATAACATCAGGTACAGTAGTATAATATCAGGTACAGTAGTATAACATCAGGTACAGTAGTATAACATCAGGTACAGTAGTATATAATGTACAGTAGTATAATAGCAGGTACAGTAGTATAATATCAGGTACAGTAGTATAATATCAGGTACAGTAGTATAATACCAGGTACAGTAGTATAATATCAGGTACAGTAGTATAATACCAGGTACAGTAGTATAATACCAGGTACAGTAGTATAATACCAGGTACAGTAGTATAACATCAGGTACAGTAGTATAATATCAGGTACAGTAGTATATCATGTACAGTAGTATAATATCAAGTACAGTAGTATAATACCAGGTACAGTAGTATAATACAAGGTACAGTAGTATAATATCAGGTACAGTAGTATAATATCAGGTACAGTAATATAATACCAGGTACAGTAGTATAATATCAGGTACAGTAGTATAACATCAGGTACAGTAGTATAATATCAGGTACAGTAGTATAACATCAGGTACAGTAGTATAACATCAGGTACAGTAGTATAATACCAGGTACAGTAGTATAATATCAGGTACAGTAGTATAACATCAGGTACAGTAGTATAACATCAGGTACAGTAGTATAATATCAGGTACAGTAGTATAACATTAGGTACAGTAGTATAACATCAGGTACAGTAGTATAACATCAGGTACAGTAGTATAATATCAGGTACAGTAGTATAACATCAGGTACAGTAGTATAATATCAGGTACAGTAGTATAACATCAGGTACAGTAGTATAATATCAGGTACAGTAGTATAACATCAGGTACAGTAGTATAACATCAGGTACAGTAGTATAATATCAGGTACAGTAGTGTAATATCAGGTACAGTAGTATAACATCAGGTACAGTAGTATAACATCAGGTACAGTAGTATAACATCAGGTACAGTAGTATAATATCAGGTACAGTAGTATAATATCAGGTACAGTAGTATACTATCAGGTACAGTAGTATAATATCAGTATCTACTGTTATAATATCAGGTACAGTAGTATAACATCAGGTACAGTAGTATAATATCAGGTACAGTAGTATATCATGTACAGTAGTATAATATCAGGTACAGTAGTATAACATCAGGTACAGTAGTATAATATCAGGTACAGTAGTATATCATGTACAGTAGAATAATATCAGGTACAGTAGTATATCATGTACAGTAGTATAATATCAGGTACAGTAGTATAATACCAGGTACAGTAGTATAATATCAGGTACAGTAGTATAATATCAGGTACAGTAGTATAATATCAGGTACAGTAGTATAATATCAGGTACAGTAGTATATCATGTACAGTAGTATAATATCAAGTACAGTAGTATAATACCAGGTACAGTAGTATAATACAAGGTACAGTAGTATAATATCAGGTACAGTAGTATAATATCAGGTACAGTAATATAATACCAGGTACAGTAGTATAATATCAGGTACAGTAGTATAACATCAGGTACAGTAGTATAATATCAGGTACAGTAGTATATCATGTACAGTAGTATAATATCAGGTACAGTAGTATAATAACAGGTACAGTAGTATAATATCAGGTACAGTAGTTTAATATCAGGTACAGTAGTATAACATCAGGTACAGCAGGATAATATCAGATACAGTAGCATAATATCAGTATGTACTGTTATAATATCAGGTACAGTAGTATAATATCAGGTACAGTAGTATAATATCAGGTACAGTAGTATACTATCAGGTACAGTAGTATAATATCAGGTACAGTAATATAATATCAGGTACAGTAGTATAATATCAGGTACAGTAGTATAATATCAGGTACAGTAGTATAATATCAGGTACATTAGTATACTATCAGGTACAGTAGTATAATATCAGGTACAGTAGTATAATATCAGGTACAGTAGTATACTATCAGGTACAGTAGTATAATATCAGGTACAGTAGTATACTATCAGGTACAGTAGTATAATATCAGGTACAGTAGTATACTATCAGGTACAGTAGTATAATATCAGGTACAGTAGTATAATATCAGTATCTACTGTTATAATATCAGGTACAGTAGTATAATATCAGTATCTACTGTTATAATATCAGGTACAGTAGTATAACATCAGGTACAGTAGTATAATATCAGGTACATTAGTATATCATGTACAGTAGTATAATATCAGGTACAGTAGTATAATATCAGGTACAGTAGTATAATACCAGGTACAGTAGTATAATATCAGGTACAGTAGTATAATATCAGGTACAGTAGTATAATACCAGGTACAGTAGTATAATATCAGGTACAGTAGTATAATACCAGGTACAGTAGTATAATATCAGGTACAGTAGTATAATATCAGGTACAGTAGTATAATACCAGGTACAGTAGTATAATATCAGGTACAGTAGTATAATATCAGGTACAGTAGTATAACATCAGGTACAGTAGTATAATATCAGGTACAGTAGTATATCATGTACAGTAGTATAATATCAGGTACAGTAGTATAATATCAGGTACAGTAGTATAACATCAGGTACAGTAGTATAATATCAGGTACAGTAGTATAATATCAGGTACAGTAGTATAATATCAGGTACAGTAGTATAACATCAGGTACAGTAGTATAATATCAGTATGTACTGTTATAATATCAGGTACAGTAGTATAATATCAGGTACAGTAGTATAATATCAGGTATAGTAGTATAATATCAGGTACAGTAGTATAATATCAGGTACAGTAGGATAATATCAGGTACAGTAGTATAATATCAGTATGTACTGTTATAATATCAGGTACAGTAGTATAATATCAGGTACAGTAGTATAATATCAGGTACAGTAGTATAACATCAGGTACAGTAGTATAATATCAGGTACAGTAGTATAATATCAGTTACAGTAGTATAACATTAAAGCGAGGGTTGCCTTCCAGAGAGTCATCAGAGATTGCAACATTCTCGATTTAACGGAAACATGTCTCTCTCGGGAGATGTTGTCGGAATTGGTTCAGCCACCGGGCTTCTCCCTGCATCGCACCAACAGAGATAAACCCCTCTCTGGGAAGAGGAAGTGTGGAGGTGTATGCTTCATGATTAATGACTCATGGTGTAATCATAACATACATTCCCTTACAACATACAGGAACTCAAGTCCTTCTGTTCGACCCGACCTAGAATTCCTTACAATCAAATGTCGGCCATTCTACCTACCAAATAGAATTCTCGTCAGTTCTAGTCACAGCTCAAGCGAACACCAAGACGGCCCTCAAGGAACGTCACTGGACTCTATGTAACCTGGAAACCAAATATCTGGAGGCTGCATTTATTGTAGCTGGGGATTTTAAAATGACATACCCAAATCTAACTGCCTGTAACTCAGGCCCTGAAGCAAGGATATACATATTATTGGTACCATTAGAAAGGAAACACTTTGAATGTTGTGTAAATGTGAAATTAATGTAGGAGAATATAACACAATAGATCTGGTAAAAGATAATACAAAGAAAAAAAACATCCATTCTTTTGTACCATCTTTAAAATGCAAGAGAAAGGCCATAATGTATTATTCCAGCCCAGCTGCAATTTAGATTTGTACCACTAGATGGCAGCAGTGTATGTGCAAAATGTTAGACTGATCCAATGAACCATTGCATTTGTGTTCAAGATTTTGTATCAAGACTGCCCAAATGTGCCTAATTGGTTTATTAATAAGTTTTCACGTTAAAAACGGTGCACTCTCCTCAAACATGGCGAGTACATACAGGTGTCTTTGGGAAAGTATTCAGACCCCTTGACTTGTTCCACATTTTGTTACGTTACAGCCTTACTCTAAAACGGATAAAAAATACCCTCAGTCTACGCACAATACCCCATAAAGACAAAGCAAAAAACAGGTTTATAGAAATGTTTGCAAATGTATTAAAAATAGAAAACCCCCAAAATATCACATTTACATAAGTGTTCGTGACCCTTTACTCAGTACTTTGTTGAAGCACCTTTTGGCAGCGATTACAGCCTCTAGTCTTCTTGGGTTTGACGCTACAAGCTTGGCACACCTGTATTTGGGGAGTTTCTCCCATTCTTCTCTGCAGATCCTCTCAAGGTCTGTCAGGTTGGATGGGGAGCGTCGCTGTACAGCTGTTGTCAGGTCTCTCCAGAGATGTTCAATTGGGTTCAAGTCCGGGCTCTGGCTGGGCCACTCAAGGACATTCAGAGACTTGTCCAGAAGCCATTCCTGCATTGTCTTGGGTGTGTGCTTAGGGTCATTGTCTTGTTGGAAGGTGAACCTTCGCCCCAGTCTGAGGTCCTGAGCGCTCTGGAGCAGGTTTTCATCAAGGATCTCTGTTCTTTGCTCCGTTCATCCTTCCCTCGATCCTGACTAGTCTCCCAGTCCCTGCCGCTGAAAATCCCCACACAATGATGCTGCCACCACCATGCTTCACAGTAGGGGTGGTGCCAGGTTTCTTCCAGATGTGACGCTTGGCATTCAGGACAACGAGTTCAATCTTGGTTTCATCAGACAAGAGAATCTTGTTTCTCATGGTCTGAGAGTTCTTTAGGTACCTTTTGGCAAACTCCAAGCGGGTTGTCATGTGCCTTTTACTGAGGAGTGGCTTCCGTCTGGCCACTCTCCCATAAAGGCCTGATTGGTGGAGTGCTGCGGCCAGCTCTAGGAAGAGTCTTGGTGGTTCCAAACTTCTTCCATTTGAGACTGATGGAGGCCACTGTGTTCTTGGGGACCTTCAATGCTGCAGAAATGTTTTGGCACCCTTCCCCAGATCTGTGCCTTGACACAATCCTGTCTCTGAGCTCTACGGACAATTCCTTCAACCTCATGGCTTTGTTTTTGCTCTGACATGCACTGTCAACTGTGGAACCTTATATAGACAGGTGTGTGCCTTTCCAAATCATATCCAATCAATTTAATTTACCACAGGTCCAATCAAGTTGTAGAAACATCTCAAGGATCATCAGTGGAAACAGGAAGCACCTGAGCTCAATTTCGAGTCTATTTATTATTTTTAATACATTGGAAAACATTTCTAAAAACCTGTTTTCGCTTTGTTATTATTGGGTATTGTGTGTAGATCGATGACAATTTGTATTTATTTAATCCATTTTCCACAAAATGTGGAAATAGTCAAGAGCTATTATGAATACTTTCTGAAGGCTCTGTACTCTATAGAGGGAGTATTGAGGTAGTTCTGAATGCTCTGTACTCTATAGAGGGAGTATTGAGGAAGTTCTGAATGCTCTGTACTCTATAGAGGGAGTACTGAGGAAGTGCTGAATGCTCTGTACTCTATAGAGGGAGTATTGAATGCTCTGTACTCTATAGAGGGAGTATTGAGGAAGTTCTGAATGCTCTGTACTCTATAGAGGGAGTACTGAGGAAGTTCTGAATGCTCTGTACTCTATAGAGAGAGTATTGAGGTAGTTCTGAATGCTCTGTACTCTATAGAGGGAGTATTGAGGAAGTTCTGAATGCTCTGTACTCTATAGAGGGAGTATTGTGGAAGTTCTGAATGCTCTGTACTCTATAGAGGGAGTATTGAATGCTCTGTACTCTATAGAGGGAGTATTGAGGAAGTTCTGAATGCTCTGTACTCTATAGAGGGAGTACTGAGGAAGTTCTGAATGCTCTGTACTCTATAGAGGGAGTATTGAGGTAGTTCTGAATGCTCTGTACTCTATAGAGGGAGTATTGAGGAAGTTCTGAATGCTCTGTACTCTATAGAGGGAGTATTGTGGAAGTTCTGAATGCTCTGTACTCTATAGAGGGAGTATTGAATGCTCTGTACTCTATAGAGGGAGTATTGAGGAAGTTCTGAATGCTCTGTACTCTATAGAGGGAGTATTGTGGAAGTTCTGAATGCTCTGTACTCTATAGAGGGAGTAGTGAATGCTCTGTACTCTATAGAGGGAGTATTGAGGAAGTTCTGAATGCTCTGTACTCTATAGAGGGAGTATTGTGGAAGTTCTGAATGCTCTGTACTCTATAGAGGGAGTATTGAGGAAGTTCTGAATGCTCTGTACTCTATAGAGGGAGTATTGAATGCTCTGTACTCTATAGAGGGAGTATTGAGGAGGTTCTGAATGCTCTGTACTCTATAGAGGGAGTATTGAATGCTCTGTACTCTATAGAGGGAGTATTGAGGAGGTTCTGAATGCTCTGTACTCTATAGAGGGAGTATTGTGGAAGTTCTGAATGCTCTGTACTCTATAGAGGGAGTATTGAGGAAGTTCTGAATGCTCTGTACTCTATAGAGGGAGTATTGAATGCTCTGTACTCTATAGAGGGAGTATTGAATGCTCTGTACTCTATAGAGGGAGTATTGAGGAAGTTCTGAATGCTCTGTACTCTATAGAGGGAGTATTGAGGTAGTTCTGAATGCTCTGTACTCTATAGAGGGAGTATTGAATGCTCTGTACTCTATAGAGGGAGTATTGAGGAAGTTCTGAATGCGCTGTACTCTATAGAGGGAGTATTGAGGAGGTTCTGAATGCTCTGTACTCTATAGAGGGAGTATTGAGGAAGTTCTGAATGCTCTGTACTCTATAGAGGGAGTATTGAGGAAGTTCTGAATGCTCTGTACTCTATAGAGGGAGTATTGATGAATGTTCTGAATGCTCTGTACTCTATAGAGGGAGTATTGAGGAAGTTCTGAATGCTCTGTACTCTATAGAGGGAGTATTGAATGCTCTGTACTCTATAGAGGGAGTATTGAATGCTCTGTACTCTATAGAGGGAGTATTGAGGTAGTTCTGAATGCTCTGTACTCTATAGAGGGAGTATTGAATGCTCTGTACTCTATAGAGGGAGTATTGAGGAGGTTCTGAATGCTCTGTTCTCTATAGAGGGAGTATTGAATGCTCTGTACTCTATAGAGGGAGTATTGAGGTAGTTCTGAATGCTCTGTACTCTATAGAGGGAGTATTGAGGAAGTTCTGAATGCTCTGTACTCTATAGAGGGAGTATTGAGGAAGTTCTGAATGCTCTGTACTCTGTAGAGGGAGTATTGAGGAAGTTCTGAATGCTCTGTACTCTATAGAGGGAGTATTGAGGAAGTTCTGAATACTCTGTACTCTATAGAGGGAGTATTGAATGCTCTGTACTCTATAGAGGGAGTATTGAATGCTCTGTACTCTATAGAGGGAGTATTGAGGAAGTTCTGAATGCTCTGTACTCTATAGAGGGAGTATTGAGGTAGTTCTGAATGCTCTGTACTCTATAGAGGGAGTATTGAATGCTCTGTACTCTATAGAGGGAGTATTGAGGAAGTTCTGAATGCTCTGTACTCTATAGAGGGAGTATTGAGGAGGTTCTGAATGCTCTGTACTCTATAGAGGGAGTATTGAGGAAGTTCTGAATGCTCTGTACTCTATAGAGGGAGTATTGAGGAAGTTCTGAATGCTCTGTACTCTATAGAGGGAGTATTGATGAATGTTCTGAATGCTCTGTACTCTATAGAGGGAGTATTGAGGAAGTTCTGAATGCTCTGTACTCTATAGAGAGAGTATTGAGGAAGTTCTGAATGCTCTGTACTCTATAGAGGGAGTATTGAATGCTCTGTACTCTATAGAGGGAGTATTGAATGCTCTGTACTCTATAGAGGGAGTATTGAATGCTCTGTACTCTATAGAGGGAGTATTGAGGAAGTTCTGAATGCTCTGTACTCTATAGAGGGAGTATTGAGGAAGTTCTGAATACTCTGTACTCTATAGAGGGAGTATTGAGGAAGTTCTGAATGCTCTGTACTCTATAGAGGGAGTATTGAGGAAGTTCTGAATGCTCTGTACTCTATAGAGGGAGTATTGAGGAAGTTCTGAATGCTCTGTACTCTATAGAGGGAGTATTGAGGAAGTTCTGAATGCTCTGTACTCTATAGAGGGAGTATTGAGGAAGTTCTGAATACTCTGTACTCTATAGAGGGAGTATTGAATGCTCTGTACTCTATAGAGGGAGTATTGAATGCTCTGTACTCTATAGAGGGAGTATTGAGGAAGTTCTGAATGCTCTGTACTCTATAGAGGGAGTATTGAGGTAGTTCTGAATGCTCTGTACTCTATAGAGGGAGTATTGAATGCTCTGTACTCTATAGAGGGAGTATTGAGGAAGTTCTGAATGCTCTGTACTCTATAGAGGGAGTATTGAGGAGGTTCTGAATGCTCTGTACTCTATAGAGGGAGTATTGAGGAAGTTCTGAATGCTCTGTACTCTATAGAGGGAGTATTGAGGAAGTTCTGAATACTCTGTACTCTATAGAGGGAGTATTGAGGAAGTTCTGAATGCTCTGTACTCTATAGAGGGAGTATTGAGGAAGTTCTGAATGCTCTGTACTCTATAGAGGGAGTATTGAGGAAGTTCTGAATGCTCTGTACTCTATAGAGGGAGTATTGAGGAAGTTCTGAATGCTCTGTACTCTATAGAGGGAGTATTGAGGAAGTTCTGAATACTCTGTACTCTATAGAGGGAGTATTGAATGCTCTGTACTCTATAGAGGGAGTATTGAGGAAGTTCTGAATGCTCTGTACTCTATAGAGGGAGTATTGAGGTAGTTCTGAATGCTCTGTACTCTATAGAGGGAGTATTGAATGCTCTGTACTCTATAGAGGGAGTATTGAGGAAGTTCTGAATGCTCTGTACTCTATAGAGGGAGTATTGAGGAGGTTCTGAATGCTCTGTACTCTATAGAGGGAGTATTGAGGAAGTTCTGAATGCTCTGTACTCTATAGAGGGAGTATTGAGGAAGTTCTGAATGCTCTGTACTCTATAGAGGGAGTATTGATGAATGTTCTGAATGCTCTGTACTCTATAGAGGGAGTATTGAGGAAGTTCTGAATGCTCTGTACTCTATAGAGGGAGTATTGAATGCTCTGTACTCTATAGAGGGAGTATTGAATGCTCTGTACTCTATAGAGGGAGTATTGAGGTAGTTCTGAATGCTCTGTACTCTATAGAGGGAGTATTGAATGCTCTGTACTCTATAGAGGGAGTATTGAGGAGGTTCTGAATGCTCTGTTCTCTATAGAGGGAGTATTGAATGCTCTGTACTCTATAGAGGGAGTATTGAGGTAGTTCTGAATGCTCTGTACTCTATAGAGGGAGTATTGAGGAAGTTCTGAATGCTCTGTACTCTATAGAGGGAGTATTGAGGAAGTTCTGAATGCTCTGTACTCTATAGAGGGAGTATTGAGGAAGTTCTGAATGCTCTGTACTCTATAGAGGGAGTATTGAGGAAGTTCTGAATACTCTGTACTCTACAGAGGGAGTATTGAATGCTCTGTACTCTATAGAGGGAGTATTGAATGCTCTGTACTCTATAGAGGGAGTATTGAGGAAGTTCTGAATGCTCTGTACTCTATAGAGGGAGTATTGAGGTAGTTCTGAATGCTCTGTACTCTATAGAGGGAGTATTGAATGCTCTGTACTCTATAGAGGGAGTATTGAGGAAGTTCTGAATGCTCTGTACTCTATAGAGGGAGTATTGAGGAGGTTCTGAATGCTCTGTACTCTATAGAGGGAGTATTGAGGAAGTTCTGAATGCTCTGTACTCTATAGAGGGAGTATTGAGGAAGTTCTGAATGCTCTGTACTCTATAGAGGGAGTATTGATGAATGTTCTGAATGCTCTGTACTCTATAGAGGGAGTATTGAGGAAGTTCTGAATGCTCTGTACTCTATAGAGAGAGTATTGAGGAAGTTCTGAATGCTCTGTACTCTATAGAGGGAGTATTGAATGCTCTGTACTCTATAGAGGGAGTATTGAATGCTCTGTACTCTATAGAGGGAGTATTGAATGCTCTGTACTCTATAGAGGGAGTATTGAGGAAGTTCTGAATGCTCTGTACTCTATAGAGGGAGTATTGAGGAAGTTCTGAATACTCTGTACTCTATAGAGGGAGTATTGAGGAAGTTCTGAATGCTCTGTACTCTATAGAGGGAGTATTGAGGAAGTTCTGAATGCTCTGTACTCTATAGAGGGAGTATTGAGGAAGTTCTGAATGCTCTGTACTCTATAGAGGGAGTATTGAATGCTCTGTACTCTATAGAGGGAGTATTGAATGCTCTGTACTCTATAGAGGGAGTATTGAGGAAGTTCTGAATGCTCTGTACTCTATAGAGGGAGTATTGAATGCTCTGTACTCTATAGAGGGAGTATTGAATGCTCTGTACTCTATAGAGGGAGTATTGAGGAAGTTCTGAATGCTCTGTACTCTATAGAGGGAGTATTGAGGAAGTTCTGAATGCTCTGCACTCTATAGAGGGAGTATTGAGGAAGTTCTGAATGCTCTGTACTCTATAGAGGGAGTATTGAGGAAGTTCTGAATGCTCTGTACTCTATAGAGGGAGTATTGAATGCTCTGTACTCTATAGAGGGAGTATTGAATGCTCTGTACTCTATAGAGGGAGTATTGAGGAAGTTCTGAATGCTCTGTACTCTATAGAGGGAGTATTGAGGAAGTTCTGAATGCTCTGTACTCTATAGAGGGAGTATTGAGGAAGTTCTGAATGCTCTGTACTCTATAGAGGGAGTATTGTGGAAGTTCTGAATGCTCTGTACTCTATAGAGGGAGTATTGATGAATGTTCTGAATGCTCTGTACTCTATAGAGGGAGTATTGAGGAAGTTCTGAATGCTCTGTACTCTATAGAGGGAGTATTGTGGAAGTTCTGAATGCTCTGTACTCTATAGAGGGAGTATTGAGGAAGTTCTGAATGCTCTGTACTCTATAGAGGGAGTATTGAATGCTCTGTACTCTATAGAGGGAGTATTGAATGCTCTGTACTCTATAGAGGGAGTATTGTGGAAGTTCTGAATGCTCTGTACTCTATAGAGGGAGTATTGAGGAAGTTCTGAATGCTCTGTACTCTATAGAGGGAGTATTGAATGCTCTGTACTCTATAGAGGGAGTATTGAATGCTCTGTACTCTATAGAGGGAGTATTGAGGAAGTTCTGAATGCTCTGTACTCTATAGAGGGAGTATTGAATGCTCTGTACTCTATAGAGGGAGTATTGTGGAGGTTCTGAATGCTCTGTACTCTATAGAGGGAGTATTGAATGCTCTGTACTCTATAGAGGGAGTATTGAGGAAGTTCTGAATGCTCTGTACTCTATAGAGGGAGTATTGAATGCTCTGTACTCTATAGAGGGAGTATTGAGGAAGTTCTGAATGCTCTGTACTCTATAGAGGGAGTATTGAATGCTCTGTACTCTATAGAGGGAGTATTGAGGAAGTTCTGAATGCTCTGTACTCTATAGAGGGAGTATTGAGGAAGTTCTGAATGCTCTGCACTCTATAGAGGGAGTATTGAGGAAGTTCTGAATGCTCTGTACTCTATAGAGGGAGTATTGAGGAAGTTCTGAATGCTCTGTACTCTATAGAGGGAGTATTGAATGCTCTGTACTCTATAGAGGGAGTATTGAATGCTCTGTACTCTATAGAGGGAGTATTGAGGAAGTTCTGAATGCTCTGTACTCTATAGAGGGAGTATTGAGGTAGTTCTGAATGCTCTGTACTCTATAGAGGGAGTATTGAATGCTCTGTACTCTATAGAGGGAGTATTGAATGCTCTGTACTCTATAGAGGGAGTATTGAGGAAGTTCTGAATGCTCTGCACTCTATAGAGGGAGTATTGAGGAAGTTCTGAATGCTCTGTACTCTATAGAGGGAGTATTGAGGAAGTTCTGAATGCTCTGTACTCTATAGAGGGAGTATTGAATGCTCTGTACTCTATAGAGGGAGTATTGAATGCTCTGTACTCTATAGAGGGAGTATTGAGGAAGTTCTGAATGCTCTGTACTCTATAGAGGGAGTATTGAGGAAGTTCTGAATGCTCTGTACTCTATAGAGGGAGTATTGAGGAAGTTCTGAATGCTCTGTACTCTATAGAGGGAGTATTGTGGAAGTTCTGAATGCTCTGTACTCTATAGAGGGAGTATTGATGAATGTTCTGAATGCTCTGTACTCTATAGAGGGAGTATTGAGGAAGTTCTGAATGCTCTGTACTCTATAGAGGGAGTATTGTGGAAGTTCTGAATGCTCTGTACTCTATAGAGGGAGTATTGAGGAAGTTCTGAATGCTCTGTACTCTATAGAGGGAGTATTGAATGCTCTGTACTCTATAGAGGGAGTATTGAATGCTCTGTACTCTATAGAGGGAGTATTGTGGAAGTTCTGAATGCTCTGTACTCTATAGAGGGAGTATTGAGGAAGTTCTGAATGCTCTGTACTCTATAGAGGGAGTATTGAATGCTCTGTACTCTATAGAGGGAGTATTGAATGCTCTGTACTCTATAGAGGGAGTATTGAGGAAGTTCTGAATGCTCTGTACTCTATAGAGGGAGTATTGAATGCTCTGTACTCTATAGAGGGAGTATTGTGGAGGTTCTGAATGCTCTGTACTCTATAGAGGGAGTATTGAATGCTCTGTACTCTATAGAGGGAGTATTGAGGAAGTTCTGAATGCTCTGTACTCTATAGAGGGAGTATTGAATGCTCTGTACTCTATAGAGGGAGTATTGAGGAAGTTCTGAATGCTCTGTACTCTATAGAGGGAGTATTGAATGCTCTGTACTCTATAGAGGGAGTATTGAGGAAGTTCTGAATGCTCTGTACTCTATAGAGGGAGTATTGAGGAAGTTCTGAATGCTCTGCACTCTATAGAGGGAGTATTGAGGAAGTTCTGAATGCTCTGTACTCTATAGAGGGAGTATTGAGGAAGTTCTGAATGCTCTGTACTCTATAGAGGGAGTATTGAATGCTCTGTACTCTATAGAGGGAGTATTGAATGCTCTGTACTCTATAGAGGGAGTATTGAGGAAGTTCTGAATGCTCTGTACTCTATAGAGGGAGTATTGAGGTAGTTCTGAATGCTCTGTACTCTATAGAGGGAGTATTGAATGCTCTGTACTCTATAGAGGGAGTATTGAATGCTCTGTACTCTATAGAGGGAGTATTGAGGAAGTTCTGAATGCTCTGCACTCTATAGAGGGAGTATTGAGGAAGTTCTGAATGCTCTGTACTCTATAGAGGGAGTATTGAGGAAGTTCTGAATGCTCTGTACTCTATAGAGGGAGTATTGAATGCTCTGTACTCTATAGAGGGAGTATTGAATGCTCTGTACTCTATAGAGGGAGTATTGAGGAAGTTCTGAATGCTCTGTACTCTATAGAGGGAGTATTGAGGAAGTTCTGAATGCTCTGTACTCTATAGAGGGAGTATTGAGGAAGTTCTGAATGCTCTGTACTCTATAGAGGGAGTATTGTGGAAGTTCTGAATGCTCTGTACTCTATAGAGGGAGTATTGATGAATGTTCTGAATGCTCTGTACTCTATAGAGGGAGTATTGAGGAAGTTCTGAATGCTCTGTACTCTATAGAGGGAGTATTGTGGAAGTTCTGAATGCTCTGTACTCTATAGAGGGAGTATTGAGGAAGTTCTGAATGCTCTGTACTCTATAGAGGGAGTATTGAATGCTCTGTACTCTATAGAGGGAGTATTGAATGCTCTGTACTCTATAGAGGGAGTATTGTGGAAGTTCTGAATGCTCTGTACTCTATAGAGGGAGTATTGAGGAAGTTCTGAATGCTCTGTACTCTATAGAGGGAGTATTGAATGCTCTGTACTCTATAGAGGGAGTATTGAATGCTCTGTACTCTATAGAGGGAGTATTGAGGAAGTTCTGAATGCTCTGTACTCTATAGAGGGAGTATTGAATGCTCTGTACTCTATAGAGGGAGTATTGTGGAGGTTCTGAATGCTCTGTACTCTATAGAGGGAGTATTGAATGCTCTGTACTCTATAGAGGGAGTATTGAGGAAGTTCTGAATGCTCTGTACTCTATAGAGGGAGTATTGAATGCTCTGTACTCTATAGAGGGAGTATTGAGGAAGTTCTGAATGCTCTGTACTCTATAGAGGGATTATTGAATGCTCTGTACTCTATAGAGGGAGTATTGAGGAAGTTCTGAATGCTCTGTACTCTATAGAGGGAGTATTGAGGAAGTTCTGAATGCTCTGCACTCTATAGAGGGAGTATTGAGGAAGTTCTGAATGCTCTGTACTCTATAGATGGAGTATTGAGGAAGTTCTGAATGCTCTGTACTCTATAGAGGGAGTATTGAATGCTCTGTACTCTATAGAGGGAGTATTGAATGCTCTGTACTCTATAGAGGGAGTATTGAGGAAGTTCTGAATGCTCTGTACTCTATAGAGGGAGTATTGAGGTAGTTCTGAATGCTCTGTACTCTATAGAGGGAGTATTGAATGCTCTGTACTCTATAGAGGGAGTATTGTGGAGGTTCTGAATGCTCTGTACTCTATAGAGGGAGTATTGAATGCTCTGTACTCTATAGAGGGAGTATTGAGGAAGTTCTGAATGCTCTGTACTCTATAGAGGGAGTATTGAATGCTCTGTACTCTATAGAGGGAGTATTGAGGAAGTTCTGAATGCTCTGTACTCTATAGAGGGAGTATTGAATGCTCTGTACTCTATAGAGGGAGTATTGAGGAAGTTCTGAATGCTCTGTACTCTATAGAGGGAGTATTGAGGAAGTTCTGAATGCTCTGCACTCTATAGAGGGAGTATTGAGGAAGTTCTGAATGCTCTGTACTCTATAGAGGGAGTATTGAGGAAGTTCTGAATGCTCTGTACTCTATAGAGGGAGTATTGAATGCTCTGTACTCTATAGAGGGAGTATTGAATGCTCTGTACTCTATAGAGGGAGTATTGAGGAAGTTCTGAATGCTCTGTACTCTATAGAGGGAGTATTGAGGAAGTTCTGAATGCTCTGTACTCTATAGAGGGAGTATTGAGGAAGTTCTGAATGCTCTGTACTCTATAGAGGGAGTATTGTGGAAGTTCTGAATGCTCTGTACTCTATAGAGGGAGTATTGATGAATGTTCTGAATGCTCTGTACTCTATAGAGGGAGTATTGAGGAAGTTCTGAATGCTCTGTACTCTATAGAGGGAGTATTGTGGAAGTTCTGAATGCTCTGTACTCTATAGAGGGAGTATTGAGGAAGTTCTGAATGCTCTGTACTCTATAGAGGGAGTATTGAATGCTCTGTACTCTATAGAGGGAGTATTGAATGCTCTGTACTCTATAGAGGGAGTATTGTGGAAGTTCTGAATGCTCTGTACTCTATAGAGGGAGTATTGAGGAAGTTCTGAATGCTCTGTACTCTATAGAGGGAGTATTGAATGCTCTGTACTCTATAGAGGGAGTATTGAATGCTCTGTACTCTATAGAGGGAGTATTGAGGAAGTTCTGAATGCTCTGTACTCTATAGAGGGAGTATTGAGGTAGTTCTGAATGCTCTGTACTCTATAGAGGGAGTATTGAATGCTCTGTACTCTATAGAGGGAGTATTGGGGAAGTTCAGCATTACATCCTCATTGAAATTTAAAGGCAATGTTTCAGCGTAGGCCGGAGACTGCATTCACGATAAACGCTGCTCAACGGGGAATTCCCATTTTAAAATTCCTAGCTCGCAATCTGTGAGGCTTCAGCGGATTGATTAGAGCTCTTTATTTTCATACAGTTTAATCAGCTTGTTGTGTATCAGCTCTTGCTTTTGACTTTTTAGCCAACAACGCTAGGTCACCTCTGATGCTAACCTGTCCTGATATGACTCTTTTAGCCAACGCTAGGTCACCTCTGATGCTTACCTGTTCTGATATGACTCTTTTAGCCAACGCTAGGTCACCTCTGATGCTAACCTGTCCTGATATGACTCTTTTAGCCAACGCTAGGTCACCTCTGATGCTAACCTGTCCTGATATGACTCTTTTAGCCAACGCTAGGTCACCTCTGATGCTAACCTGTCCTGATATGACTCTTTTAGCCAACAACGCTAGGTCACCTCTGATGTTTACCTGACCTGATATGACTCTTTTAGCCAATGCTAGGTCACCTCTGATGAGTCACCTGTCCTCATAGAGTCGTACTCCTATCGCCTACAGTACTCCAGTCCGTCCATAGACAGAGTTACATCTCCCCCTAGTGGATCAAAGCAGACAGTGCATCACATTCAGAATATTACGCAATAATAACTCGGGCTTGTCTTAAAAAAACAAAATGACATTGTATTGGTCCAGTACGACGTGATCTCAAGTGTAGTGAGATGCTTGTGTTTCTAGTTCCAACAGTGCAGTAAAACAATACACACAAATCCCCCACCAAAAAACATGGTTAAGAAATATCAGAAGGAACGAACATCAGAGTCCGGAATATAAATATAGTTACACTGTATGTACACAAAGATGTGGAGCAGCAGTTATATAGGATGAACCAGAATACAGTATATACATATGAAGCGGACAGCAGTAGTTATATAGGATGAACCATGACTAGAATACAGTATATACATATGAAGTGGACAACAGTAGTTATATAGGATGAACCATGACTAGAATACAGTATATACATATGAAGTGGACAACAGTAGTTATATAGGATGAACCATGACTAGAATACAGTATATACATATGAAGTGGACAGCAGTAGTTATATAGGATGAACCATGACTAGAATACAGTATATACATATGAAGTGGACAACAGTAGTTATATAGGATGAACCATGACTAGAATACAGTATATACATATGAAGTGGACAACAGTAGTTATATAGGATGAACCATGACTAGAATACAGTATATACATATGAAGTGGACAGCAGTAGTTATATAGGATGAACCATGACTAGAATACAGTATATACATATGAAGTGGACAACAGTAGTTATATAGGATGAACCATGACTAGAATACAGTATATACATATGAAGTGGACAGCAGTAGTTATATAGGATGAACCATGACTAGAATACAGTATATACATATGAAGTGGACAGCAGTAGTTATATAGGATGAACCATGACTAGAATACAGTATATACATATGAAGTGGACAGCAGTAGTTATATAGGATGAACCATGACTAGAATACAGTATATACATATGAAGTGGACAGCAGTAGTTATATAGGATGAACCATGACTAGAATACAGTATATACATATGAAGTGGACAGCAGGATGAACCATGACTAGAATACAGTATATACATATGAAGTGGACAGCAGTAGTTATATAGGATGAACCATGACTAGAATACAGTATATACATATGAAGTGGACAGCAGGATGAACCATGACTAGAATACAGTATATACATATGAAGTGGACAGCAGTAGTTATATAGGATGAACTAGAATACAGTATATACATATGAAGTGGACAACAGTAGTTATATAGGATGAACTAGAATACAGTATATACATATGAAGTGGACAGCAGTAGTTATATAGGATGAACCAGAATACAGTATATACATATGAAGTGGACAGCAGTAGTTATATAGGATGAACTAGAATACAGTATATACATATGAAGTGGACAGCAGTAGTTATATAGGATGAACCATGACTAGAATACAGTATATACATATGAAGTGGACAACAGTAGTTATATAGGATGAACCAGAATACAGTATATACATATGAAGTGGACAACAGTAGTTATATAGGATGAACTAGAATACAGTATATACATATGAAGTGGACAGCAGTAGTTATATAGGATGAACTAGAATACAGTATATACATATGAAGTGGACAGCAGTAGTTATATAGGATGAGCCTTAACTAGAATACAGTATATACATATGAAGTGGACAACAGTAGTTATATAGGATGAACCAGAATACAGTATATACATATGAAGTGGACAACAGTAGTTATATAGGATGAACTAGAATACAGTATATACATATGAAGTGGACAGCAGGATGAACCATGACTAGAATACAGTATATACACAAAGATGTGGAGTAGTAGTTATATAGGATGAACTAGAATACAGTATATACATATGAAGTGGACAACAGTAGTTATATAGGATGAACCAGAATACAGTATATACATATGAAGTGGACAACAGTAGTTATATAGGATGAACTAGAATACAGTATATACATATGAAGTGGACAACAGTAGTTATATAGGATGAACCATGACTAGAATACAGTATATACATATGAAGTGGACAGCAGTAGTTATATAGGATGAACCATGACTAGAATACAGTATATACATATGAAGTGGACAACAGTAGTTATATAGGATGGACTAGAATACAGTATATACATATGAAGTGGACAACAGTAGTTATATAGGATAAACCATGACTAGAATACAGTATATACATATGAAGTGGACAACAGTAGTTATATAGGATGAACTAGAATACAGTATATACATATGAAGTGGACAACAGTAGTTATATAGGATGGACTAGAAAACAGTATATACATATGAAGTGGACAACAGTAGTTATATAGGATAAACCATGACTAGAATACAGTATATACATATGAAGTGGACAACAGTAGTTATATAGGATGAACTAGAATACAGTATATATATATGAAGTGGACAACAGTAGTTATATAGGATGGACTAGAATACAGTATATACATATGAAGTGGACAGCAGGATGAACCATGACTATAATACAGTATATACATATGAAGTGGACAACAGTAGTTATATAGGATGAGCCATGACTAGAATACAGTATATACATATGAAGTGGACAACAGTAGTTATATAGGATGAACTAGAATACAGTATATACATATGAAGTGGACAGCAGGATGAACCATGACTAGAATACAGTATATACATATGAAGTGGACAACAGTAGTTATATAGGATGGACTAGAATACAGTATATACATATGAAGTGGACAACAGTAGTTATATAGGATGGACTAGAATACAGTATATACATATGAAGTGGACAGCAGGATGAACCATGACTATAATACAGTATATACATATGAAGTGGACAACAGTAGTTATATAGGATGAACCATGACTAGAATACAGTATATACATATGAAGTGGACAGCAGTAGTTATATAGGATAAACCATGACTAGAATACAGTATATACATATGAAGTGGACAGCAGTAGTTATATAGGATGAGCCATGACTAGAATACAGTATATACATATGTAGTGGACAACAGTAGTTATATAGGATGAGCCATGACTAGAATACAGTATATACATATGAAGTGGACAACAGTAGTTATACAGGATGAACTAGAATACAGTATATACATATGAAGTGGACAACAGTAGTTATATAGGATGAACTAGAATACAGTATATACATATGAAGTGGACAGCAGTAGTTATATAGGATGAGCCATGACTAGAATACAGTATATACATATGAAGTGGACAACAGTAGTTATATAGGATGAACCATGACTAGAATACAGTATATATATATGAAGAGGACAGTAGTAGTTATATAGGATGAACCATGACTAGAATACAGTATATACATATGAAGTGGACAACAGTAGTTATATAGGATGGACTAGAATACAGTATATACATATGAAGTGGACAACAGTAGTTATATAGGATGGACTAGAATACAGTATATACATATGAAGTGGACAGCAGGATGAACCATGACTAGAATACAGTATATACATATGAAGTGGACAACAGTAGTTATATAGGATGAACCATGACTAGAATACAGTATATACATATGAAGTGGACAACAGTAGTTATATAGGATGGACTAGAATACAGTATATACATATGAAGTGGACAGTAGGATGAACCATGACTAGAATACAGTATATACATATGAAGTGGACAGCAGGATGAGCCATGGCTAGAATACAGTATATACATATGAAGTGGACAACAGTAGTTATATAGGATGAACTAGAATACAGTATATACATATGAAGTGGACAGCAGTAGTTATATAGGATGGACTAGAATACAGTATATACATATGAAGTGGACAGCAGGATGAACCATGACTAGAATACAGTATATACATATGAAGTGGACAGTAGTAGTTATATAGGATGAACCATGACTAGAATACAGTATATACATATGAAGTGGACAGCAGGATGAACCATGACTAGAATACAGTATATACATATGAAGTGGACAGTAGTAGTTATATAGGATGAACCATGACTAGAATACAGTATATACATATGAAGTGGACAACAGTAGTTATATAGGATGAACCATGAACTAGAATACAGTATATACATATGAAGTGGACAACAGTAGTTATATAGGATGGACTAGAATACAGTATATACATATGTAGTGGACAGCAGGATGAACCATGACTAGAATACAGTATATACATATGAAGTGGACAGCAGGATGAGCCATGGCTAGAATACAGTATATACATATGAAGTGGACAACAGTAGTTATATAGGATGAACTAGAATACAGTATATACATATGAAGTGGACAGCAGTAGTTATATAGGATGGACTAGAATACAGTATATACATATGAAGTGGACAGTAGTAGTTATATAGGATGAACCATGACTAGAATACAGTATATACATATGAAGTGGACAGCAGGATGAACCATGACTAGAATACAGTATATACATATGAAGTGGACAGTAGTAGTTATATAGGATGAACCATGACTAGAATACAGTATATACATATGAAGTGGACAACAGTAGTTATATAGGATGAACCATGACTAGAATACAGTATATACATATGAAGTGGACAACAGTAGTTATACAGGATGAACCATGACTAGAATACAGTATATACATATGAAGTGGACAGCAGGATGGACCATGACTAGAATACAGTATATATATATGAAGTGGACAGCAGTAGTTATATAGGATGAACCATGACTAGAATACAGTATATACATATGAAGTGGACAACAGTAGTTATATAGGATGAACCATGACTAGAATACAGTATATACATATGTAGTGGACAACAGTAGTTATATAGGATGAACCATGACTAGAATACAGTATATACATATGTAGTGGACAACAGTAGTTATATAGGATGAACCATGACTAGAATACAGTATATACATATGAAGTGGACAGCAGGATGAACCATGACTAGAATACAGTATATACATATGAAGTGGACAACAGTAGTTATATAGGATAAACCATGACTAGAATACAGTATATACATATGAAGTGGACAGTAGTAGTTATATAGGATGAACCATGACTAGAATACAGTATATACATATGAAGTGGACAACAGTAGTTATATAGGATGAACCATGACTAGAATACAGTATATACATATGAAGTGGACAGCAGGATGGACCATGACTAGAATACAGTATATACATATGAAGTGGACAACAGTAGTTATATAGGATGAACCATGACTAGAATACAGTATATACATATGAAGTGGACAACAGGATGAACCATGACTAGAATACAGTATATACATATGAAGTGGACAGTAGTAGTTATATAGGATGAACCATGACTAGAATACAGTATATGCATATGAAGTGGACAGCAGGATAAACCATGACTAGAATACAGTATATACATATGAAGTGGACAGCAGGATGGACCATGACTAGAATACAGTATATACATATGAAGTGGACAACAGTAGTTATATAGGATGAACCATGACTAGAATACAGTATATGCATATGAAGTGGACAACAGTAGTTATATAGGATGAACCATGACTAGAATACAGTATATACATTTGTAGTGGACAACAGTAGTTATATAGGATGAACCATGACTAGAATACAGTATATACATATGTAGTGGACAACAGTAGTTATATAGGATGAACCATGACTAGAATACAGTATATACATATGAAGTGGACAGCAGGATGAACCATGACTAGAATACAGTATATACATATGAAGTGGACAGCAGGATGAACCATGACTAGAATACAGTATATACATATGAAGTGGACAGCAGGATGAACCATGACTAGAATACAGTATATACATATGAAGTGGACAGCAGTAGTTATATAGGATAAACTAGAATACAGTATATACATATGAAGTGGACAGCAGTAGTTAAATAGGATGAACCATGACTAGAATACAGTATATACATATGAAGTGGACAGCAGGATGGACCATGACTAGAATACAGTATATACATATGAAGTGGACAGCAGGATAAACCATGACTAGAATACAGTATATACATATGAAGTGGACAACAGGATGAACCATGACTAGAATACAGTATATACATATGAAGTGGACAACAGTAGTTATATAGGATGAACCATGACTAGAATAACATTGACTATAGTTCAGGGTACTGGGGGGAGGCTAGTAACAGTGACTATAGTTCAGGGTACTGGGGGGAGGCTAGTAACAGTGACTATAGTTCAGGGTACTGGGGGGAGGCTAGTAACAGTGACTATAGTTCAGGGTACTGGGGGGAGACTAGTAACAGTGACTATAGTTCAGGGTACTGGGGGGAGGCTAGTAACATTGACTATAGTTCAGGGCAGCGTACTGGGGGGAGACTAGTAACAGTGACTATAGTTCAGGTCAGGGTACTGGGGGGAGGCTAGTAACAGTGACTATAGTTCAGGTCAGGGTACTGGGGGGAGACTAGTAACAGTGACTATAGTTCAGGGTACTGGGGGGAGACTAGTAACAGTGACTATAGTTCAGGGTACTGGGTGGAGACTAGTAACAGTGACTATAGTTCAGGGTACTGGGTGGAGACTAGTAACAGTGACTATAGTTCAGGGTACTGGGGGGAGACTAGTAACAGTGACTATAGTTCAGGGTACTGGGTGGAGGCTAGTAACATTGACTATAGTTCAGGGCAGGGTACTGGTGGAGGCTAGTAACATTGACTATAGTTCAGGTCAGGGTACTGGGGGGAGGCTAGTAACAGTGACTATAGTTCAGGGTACTGGGGGGAGGCTAGTAACAGTGACTATAGTTCAGGGTACTGGGGGGAGGCTAGTAACAGTGACTATAGTTCAGGGTACTGGTGGAGGCTAGTAACATTGACTATAGTTCAGGGCAGGGTACTGGTGGAGGCTAGTAACATTGACTATAGTTCAGGTCAGGGTACTGGGGGGAGGCTAGTAACAGTGACTATAGTTCAGGGTACTGGGGGGAGGCTAGTAACAGTGACTATAGTTCAGGGTACTGGGGGGAGACTAGTAACAGTGACTATAGTTCAGGGTACTGGGGGGAGACTAGTAACAGTGACTATAGTTCAGGGTACTGGGGGGAGACTAGTAACAGTGACTATAGATCAGGGTACTGGGGGGAGACTAGTAACAGTGACTATAGTTCAGGGCAGGGTACTGGGGGGAGACTAGTAACAGTGACTATAGTTCAGGGTACTGGGGGGAGACTAGTAACAGTGACTATAGTTCAGGGTACTGGGGGGAGGCTAGTAACATTGACTATAGTTCAGGGTACTGGGGGGAGGCTAGTAACAGTGACTATAGTTCAGGTCAGGGTACTGGGGGGAGGCTAGTAACAGTGACTATAGTTCAGGGTACTGGGGGGAGACTAGTAACAGTGACTATAGTTCAGGGTACTGGGGGGAGTCTAGTAACAGTGACTATAGTTCAGGGCAGGGTACTGGGGGGAGACTAGTAACAGTGACTATAGTTCAGGGTACTGGGGGGAGACTAGTAACAGTGACTATAGTTCAGGGTACTGGGGGGAGACTAGTAACAGTGACTATAGTTCAGGGTACTGGGGGGAGACTAGTAACAGTGACTATAGTTCAGGGTACTGGGGGGAGACTAGTAACAGTGACTATAGATCAGGGTACTGGGGGGAGACTAGTAACATTGACTATAGTTCAGGGTACTGGGGGGAGACTAGTAACAGTGACTATAGCTCAGGGCAGGGTACTGGGGGGAGACTAGTAACAGTGACTATAGTTCAGGGTACTGGGTGGAGACTAGTAACAGTGACTATAGTTCAGGGTACTGGGGGGAGGCTAGTAACAGTGACTATAGTTCAGGGTACTGGGGGGAGACTAGTAACAGTGACTATAGATCAGGGTACTGGGGGGAGACTAGTAACAGTGACTATAGTTCAGGGTACTGGGGGAGACTAGTAACAGTGACTATAGTTCAGGGTACTGGGGGGAGGCTAGTAACAGTGACTATAGTTCAGGGTACTGGGGGGAGGCTAGTAACAGTGACTATAGTTCAGGGCAGGGTACTGGGGGGAGACTAGTAACATTGACTATAGTTCAGGGTACTGGGGGGAGACTAGTAACAGTGACTATAGTTCAGGGTACTGGGGGGAGACTAGTAACAGTGACTATAGATCAGGGTACTGGGGGGAGACTAGTAACATTGACTATAGTTCAGGGTACTGGGGGAGGCTAGTAACAGTGACTATAGTTCAGGGTACTGGGGGAGGCTACTAACAGTGACTATAGTTCAGGGTACTGGGTGGAGACTAGTAACAGTGACTATAGTTCAGGGTACTGGGGGAGGCTAGTAACATTGACTATAGTTCAGGGTACTGGGGGGAGACTAGTAACAGTGACTATAGTTCAGGGTACTGGGGGAGGCTAGTAACAGTGACTATAGTTCAGGGCAGGGTACTGGGGGGAGACTAGTAACAGTGACTATAGTTCAGGGTACTGGGGGGAGGCTAGTAACAGTGACTATAGTTCAGGGTACTGGGTGGAGACTAGTAACAGTGACTATAGTTCAGGGTACTGGGGGGAGGCTAGTAACAGTGACTATAGTTCAGGGTACTGGGGGGAGACTAGTAACAGTGACTATAGTTCAGGGTACTGGGGGGAGACTAGTAACAGTGACTATAGATCAGGGTACTGGGGGGAGGCTAGTAACAGTGACTATAGATCAGGGTACTGGGGGGAGACTAGTAACAGTGACTATAGATCAGGGTACTGGGGGGAGGCTAGTAACAGTGACTATAGATCAGGGTACTGGGGGGAGACTAGTAACAGTGACTATAGTTCAGGGTACTGGGGGGAGACTAGTAACAGTGACTATAGTTCAGGGTACTGGGTGGAGACTAGTAACAGTGACTATAGTTCAGGGTACTGGGGGGAGACTAGTAACAGTGACTATAGTTCAGGGTACTGGGGGGAGACTAGTAACAGTGACTATAGTTCAGGGCAGGGTACTGGGGGGAGACTAGTAACAGTGACTATAGGTCAGGGTACTGGGGGGAGACTAGTAACAGTGACTATAGTTCAGGGTACTGGGGGGAGGCTAGTAACAGTGACTATAGTTCAGGGTACTGGGGGGAGACTAGTAACATTGACTATAGTTCAGGGTACTGGGGGGAGACTAGTAACATTGACTATAGTTCAGGGTACTGGGGGGAGACTAGTAACAGTGACTATAGTTCAGGGTACTGGGGGGAGACTAGTAACAGTGACTATAGTTCAGGGTACTGGGGGAGGCTAGTAACAGTGACTATAGTTCAGGGTACTGGGGGGAGACTAGTAACAGTGACTATAGTTCAGGGTACTGGGGGGAGGCTAGTAACAGTGACTATAGTTCAGGGTACTGGGGGGAGACTAGTAACAGTGACTATAGTTCAGGGTACTGGGGGGAGACTAGTAACAGTGACTATAGTTCAGGGTACTGGGGGGAGACTAGTAACAGTGACTATAGTTCAGGGTACTGGGGGGAGACTAGTAACAGTGACTATAGTTCAGGGTACTGGGTGGAGGCTAGTAACAGTGACTATAGTTCAGGGTACTGGGGGGAGACTAGTAACAGTGACTATAGTTCAGGATACTGGGTGGAGACTAGTAACAGTGACTATAGTTCAGGGTACTGGGGGGAGGCTAGTAACAGTGACTATAGTTCAGGGTACTGGGTGGAGACTAGTAACAGTGACTATAGTTCAGGGTACTGGGGGGAGACTAGTAACAGTGACTATAGTTCAGGATACTGGGTGGAGACTAGTAACAGTGACTATAGTTCAGGGTACTGGGGGGAGGCTAGTAACAGTGACTATAGTTCAGGGTACTGGGGGGAGGCTAGTAACAGTGACTATAGTTCAGGGTACTGGGGGAGACTAGTAACAGTGACTATAGTTCAGGGTACTGGGTAGAGACTAGTAACAGTGACTATAGTTCAGGGTACTGGGGGAGACTAGTAACAGTGACTATAGTTCAGGGTACTGGGGGGAGACTAGTAACAGTGACTATAGATCAGGGTACTGGGGGGAGGCTAGTAACAGTGACTATAGTTCAGGGCAGGGTACTGGGGGGAGACTAGTAACAGTGACTATAGTTCAGGGTACTGGGGGGAGGCTAGTAACAGTGACTATAGTTCAGGGTACTGGGGGGAGACTAGTAACAGTGACTATAGTTCAGGGTACTGGGGGGAGACTAGTAACAGTGACTATAGTTCAGGGTACTGGGGGGAGGCTAGTAACAGTGACTATAGTTCAGGGTACTGGGGGGAGACTAGTAACAGTGACTATAGTTCAGGGTACTGGGGGGAGACTAGTAACAGTGACTATAGTTCAGGGTACTGGGGGGAGGCTAGTAACAGTGACTATATCTCAGGGTACTGGGGGAGGCTAGTAACAGTGACTATATCTCAGGGTACTGGGGGGAGGCTAGTAACAGTGACTATATCTCAGGGTACTGGGGGAGGCTAGTAACAGTGACTATAGTTCAGGGTACTGGGGGGAGACTAGTAACAGTGACTATAGTTCAGGGTACTGGGGGGAGACTAGTAACAGTGACTATAGTTCAGGGTACTGGGGGGAGACTAGTAACAGTGACTATAGTTCAGGGTACTGGGTGGAGACTAGTGACAGTGACTATAGTTCAGGGTACTGGGGGGAGGCTAGTAACAGTGACTATAGTTCAGGGTACTGGGGGAGGCTAGTAACAGTGACTATAGTTCAGGGCAGGGTACTGGGGGGAGACTAGTAACAGTGACTATAGATCAGGGTACTGGGGGGAGGCTAGTAACAGTGACTATAGTTCAGGGCAGGGTACTGGGGGGAGGCTAGTAACAGTGACTATAGTTCAGGGTACTGGGGGGGAGGCCGACTAGTCGTGACTATTTAACAGTGTGATGGCCTTGATATAGAAGCTGTTTCTCAGTCTCTCAGTCCCAGCCTTGATGCACCTGTGCTGTCTCTGCCTTCTAGATGGTAGCAGGGGGAACAGGCTGGGGCACGGGGGGGGAACGGGGGGGCTGAGGTCATTGAAGACCTTCTAGATGGTAGCAGGGTGAACAGGCAGGGGCACGGGGGGGGGGGTTGAGGTCATTGAAGACCTTCTAGATGGTAGCAGGGTGAACAGGCTGGGGCACGGGGGGGGGGGGGCTGAGGTCATTGAAGACCTTGTAGATGGTAGCAGGGTGAACAGGCTGGGGCACGGGGGGGGGGGGGGGGGCTGAGGTCAATGAAGACCTTCTAGATCGTAGCAGGGTGAACAGGCTGTGGTTGGGGGGGGGCTGAGGTCATTGAAGACCTTCTAGATGGTAGCAGGGTGAACAGGCTGTGGTTGGGGGGGGCTGAGGTCATTGAAGACCTTCTAGATGGTAGCAGGGTGAACAGGCTGGGGCACGGGGGGCTGAGGTCATTGAAGACCTTCTAGATGGTAGCAGGGTGAACAGGCTGGGGCACGGGGGGGGGGCTGATGTCATTGAAGACCTTCTAGATGGTAGCAGGGTGAACAGGCGGGGGCACGGGGGGGGCTGAGGTCATTGAAGACTTTCTAGATGGTAGCAGGGTGAACAGGCTGTGGTTGGGGGGGGCTGAGGTCATTGAAGACCTTCTAGATGGTAGCAGGGTGAACAGGCTGGGGCACGGGGGGGGGCTGAGGTCATTGAAGACCTTCTAGATGGTAGCAGGGTGAACAGGCTGGGGCACGGGGGGGGCTGAGGTCATTGAAGACCTTCTAGATGGTAGCAGGGTGAACAGGCTGGGGCACGGAGTGGGGGGGGCTGAGGTCATTGAAGAGCTTCTAGATGGTAGCAGGGTGAACAGGCTGGGGCACGGGGGGGGGGCTGAGGTCATTGAAGACCTTCTAGATGGTAGCAGGGTGAACAGGCTGGGGCACGGGGGGGGGGGGGGGGGGGGGGGGGGCTGAGGTCATTGAAGACCTTCTAGATGGTAGCAGAGTGAACAGGCTGGGGCACGGGGGGGGGGGGGCTGAGGTCATTGAAGACCTTCTAGATGGTAGCAGGGTGAACAGGCTGGGGCACGGGGGGGGCTGAGGTCATTGAAGACCTTCTAGATGGTAGCAGGGTGAACAGGCTGAGGTCATTGAAGACCTTCTAGATGGTAACAGGGTGAACAGGCTGGGGCACGGGGGGGCTGAGGTCATTGAAGACCTTCTAGATGGTAGCAGGGTGAACAGGCTGAGGTCATTGAAGATCTTCTAGATGGTAGCAGGGTGAACAGGCTGGGGCACGGGGGGGGCTGAGGTCATTGAAGACCTTCTAGATGGTAGCAGAGTGAACAGGCTGTGGTTGGGGGGGGGCTGAGGTCATTGAAGACCTTCTAGATGGTAGCAGGGTGAACAGGCTGGGGCACGGGGGGGGCTGAGGTCATTGAAGACCTTCTAGATGGTAGCAGGGTGAACAGGCTGTGGTTGGGGGGGGGGGCTGAGGTCATTGAAGACCTTCTAGATGGTAGCAGGGTGAACAGGCTGAGGTCATTGAAGACCTTCTAGATGGTAGCAGGGTGAACAGGCTGAGGTCATTGAAGACCTTCTAGATGGTAGCAGGGTGAACAGGCTGAGGTCATTGAAGACCTTCTAGATGGTAGCAGGGTGAAATGGCTGGGGCACGGGGGGGGGGGGGGGGCTGAGGTCATTGAAGACCTTCTAGATGGTAGCAGGGTGAACAGGCTGAGGTCATTGAAGACCTTCTAGATGGTAGCAGAGTGAACAGGCTGAGGTCATTGAAGACCTTCTAGATGGTATCAGGGTGAACAGGCTGAGGTCATTGAAGACCTTCTAGATGGTAGCAGGGTGAACAGGCTGAGGTCATTGAAGACCTTCTAGATGGTAGCAGGGTGAACAGGCTGAGGTCATTGAAGACCTTCTAGATGGTAGCAGGGTGAACAGGCTGGGGCACGGGGGGGGGGGGGGGGGGGCTGAGGTCATTGAAGACCTTCTAGATGGTAGCAGGGTGAACAGGCTGAGGTCATTGAAGACCTTCTAGATGGTAGCAGAGTGAACAGGCTGAGGTCATTGAAGACCTTCTAGATGGTAGCAGGGTGAACAGGCTGAGGTCATTGAAGACCTTCTAGATGGTAGCAGGGTGAACAGGCTGAGGTCATTGAAGACCTTCTAGATGGTAGCAGGGTGAACAGGCTGAGGTCATTGAAGACCTTCTAGATGGTAGCAGGGTGAACAGGCTGGGGCACGGGGGGGCTGAGGTCATTGAAGACCTTCTAGATGGTAGCAGGGTGAACAGGCTGAGGTCATTGAAGACCTTCTAGATGGTAGCAGAGTGAACAGGCTGAGGTCATTGAAGACCTTCTAGATGGTAGCAGAGTGAACAGGCTGAGGTCATTGAAGACCTTCTAGATGGTAGCAGGGTGAACAGGCTGAGGTCATTGAAGACCTTCTAGATGGTAGCAGGGTGAACAGGCTGAGGTCATTGAAGACCTTCTAGATGGTAGCAGGGTGAACAGGCTGTGGTTGGGGGGGGGTGAGGTCATTGAAGACCTTCTAGATGGTAGCAGGGTGAACAGGCTGTGGTTGGGGGGGGCTGAGGTCATTGAAGACCTTCTAGATGGTAGCAGGGTGAACAGGCTGGGGCACGGGGGGCTGAGGTCATTGAAGACCTTCTAGATGGTAGCAGGGTGAACAGGCTGGGGCACGGGGGGGGGGCTGATGTCATTGAAGACCTTCTAGATGGTAGCAGGGTGAACAGGCGGGGGCACTGGGGGGGCTGAGGTCATTGAAGACTTTCTAGATGGTAGCAGGGTGAACAGGCTGTGGTTGGGGGGGGCTGAGGTCATTGAAGACCTTCTAGATGGTAGCAGGGTGAACAGGCTGGGGCACGGGTGGGGGGCTGAGGTCATTGAAGACCTTCTAGATGGTAGCAGGGTGAACAGGCTGGGGCACGGGGGGGCTGAGGTCATTGAAGACCTTCTAGATGGTAGCAGGGTGAACAGGCTGGGGCACGGAGTGGGGGGGGCTGAGGTCATTGAAGAGCTTCTAGATGGTAGCAGGGTGAACAGGCTGGGGCACGGGGGGGGGGCTGAGGTCATTGAAGACCTTCTAGATGGTAGCAGGGTGAACAGGCTGGGGCACGGGGGGGGGGGGGGGCTGAGGTCATTGAAGACCTTCTAGATGGTAGCAGGGTGAACAGGCTGGGGCACGGGGGGGGGGGGGGGCTGAGGTCATTGAAGACCTTCTAGATGGTAGCAGGGTGAACAGGCTTGGGCACGGGGGGGGGCTGAGGTCATTGAAGACCTTCTAGATGGTAGCAGGGTGAACAGGCTGGGGCACGGGGGGGGCTGAGGTCATTGAAGACCTTCTAGATGGTAGCAGGGTGAACAGGCTGAGGTCATTGAAGACCTTCTAGATGGTAACAGGGTGAACAGGCTGGGGCACGGGGGGGCTGAGGTCATTGAAGACCTTCTAGATGGTAGCAGGGTGAACAGGCTGAGGTCATTGAAGACCTTCTAGATGGTAGCAGGGTGAACAGGCTGGGGCACGGGGGGGGCTGAGGTCATTGAAGACCTTCTAGATGGTAGCAGGGTGAACAGGCTGGGGCACGGGGGGGCTGAGGTCATTGAAGACCTTCTAGATGGTAGCAGGGTGAACAGGCTGGGGCACGGAGTGGGGGGGGCTGAGGTCATTGAAGAGCTTCTAGATGGTAGCAGGGTGAACAGGCTGGGGCACGGGGGGGGGGCTGAGGTCATTGAAGACCTTCTAGATGGTAGCAGGGTGAACAGGCTGGGGCACGGGGGGGGAGGGGGGCTGAGGTCATTGAAGACCTTCTAGATGGTAGCAGGGTGAACAGGCTGGGGCACGGGGGGGGGGGGGGGCTGAGGTCATTGAAGACCTTCTAGATGGTAGCAGGGTGAACAGGCTTGGGCACGGGGGGGGGCTGAGGTCATTGAAGACCTTCTAGATGGTAGCAGGGTGAACAGGCTGGGGCACGGGGGGGGCTGAGGTCATTGAAGACCTTCTAGATGGTAGCAGGGTGAACAGGCTGAGGTCATTGAAGACCTTCTAGATGGTAACAGGGTGAACAGGCTGGGGCACGGGGGGGCTGAGGTCATTGAAGACCTTCTAGATGGTAGCAGGGTGAACAGGCTGAGGTCATTGAAGACCTTCTAGATGGTAGCAGGGTGAACAGGCTGGGGCACGGGGGGGGCTGAGGTCATTGAAGACCTTCTAGATGGTAGCAGAGTGAACAGGCTGTGGTTGGGGGGGGGCTGAGGTCATTGAAGACCTTCTAGATGGTAGCAGGGTGAACAGGCTGGGGCACGGGGGGGGCTGAGGTCATTGAAGACCTTCTAGATGGTAGCAGGGTGAACAGGCTGTGGTTGGGGGGGGGCTGAGGTCATTGAAGACCTTCTAGATGGTAGCAGGGTGAACAGGCTGAGGTCATTGAAGACCTTCTAGATGGTAGCAGGGTGAAATGGCTGGGGCACGGGGGGGGGGGGGGCTGAGGTCATTGAAGACCTTCTGGATGGTAGCAGGGTGAACAGGCTGAGGTCATTGAAGACCTTCTAGATGGTAGCAGAGTGAACAGGCTGAGGTCATTGAAGACCTTCTAGATGGTAGCAGGGTGAACAGGCTGAGGTCATTGAAGACCTTCTAGATGGTAGCAGGGTGAACAGGCTGAGGTCATTGAAGACCTTCTAGATGGTAGCAGGGTGAACAGGCTGAGGTCATTGAAGACCTTCTAGATGGTAGCAGGGTGAACAGGCTGGGGCACGGGGGGGGGGGGGCTGAGGTCATTGAAGACCTTCTAGATGGTAGCAGGGTGAACAGGCTGAGGTCATTGAAGACCTTCTAGATGGTAGCAGAGTGAACAGGCTGAGGTCATTGAAGACCTTCTAGATGGTAGCAGGGTGAACAGGCTGAGGTCATTGATGACCTTCTAGATGGTAGCAGGGTGAACAGGCTGAGGTCATTGAAGACCTTCTAGATGGTAGCAGGGTGAACAGGCTGAGGTCATTGAAGACCTTCTAGATGGTAGCAGGGTGAACAGGCTGGGGCACGGGGGGGGCTGAGGTCATTGAAGACCTTCTAGATGGTAGCAGGGTGAACAGGCTGAGGTCATTGAAGACCTTCTAGATGGTAGCAGAGTGAACAGGCTGAGGTCATTGAAGACCTTCTAGATGGTAGCAGAGTGAACAGGCTGAGGTCATTGAAGACCTTCTAGATGGTAGCAGGGTGAACAGGCTGAGGTCATTGAAGACCTTCTAGATGGTAGCAGGGTGAACAGGCTGAGGTCATTGAAGACCTTCTAGATGGTAGCAGGGTGAACAGGCTGAGGTCATTGAAGACCTTCTAGATGGTAGCAGGGTGAACAGGCTGAGGTCATTGAAGACCTTCTAGATGGTAGCAGGGTGAACAGGCTGAGGTCATTGAAGACCTTCTAGATGGTAGCAGGGTGAACAGGCTGAGGTCATTGAAGACCTTCTAGATGGGAGCAGGGTGAACAGGCTGGGGCACGGGGGGGGGGGCTGAGGTCATTGAAGACCTTCTAGATGGTAGCAGGGTGAACAGGCTGTGGTTGGGGGGGGGGCTGAGGTCATTGAAGACCTTCTAGATGGTAGCAGGGTGAACAGGCTGTGTTTGGGGGGGGGGCTGAGGTCAATGAAGACCTTCTAGATGGTAGCAGAGTGAACAGGCTGAGGTCATTGAAGACCTTCTAGATGGTAGCAGGGTGAACAGGCTGAGGTCATTGAAGACCTTCTAGATGGTAGCAGGGTGAACAGGCTGTGTTTGGGGGGGGGGCTGAGGTCATTGAAGACCTTCTAGATGGTAGCAGAGTGAACAGGCTGAGGTCATTGAAGACCTTCTAGATGGTAGCAGGGTGAACAGGCTGAGGTCATTGAAGACCTTCTAGATGGTAGCAGGGTGAACAGGCTGAGGTCATTGAAGACCTTCTAGATGGTAGCAGGGTGAACAGGCTGGGGCACGGGGGGGGGCTGAGGTCATTGAAGACCTTCTAGATGGTAGCAGGGTGAACAGGCTGTGTTTGGGGGGGGGGGGCTGGGGTCATTGAAGACCTTCTAGATGGTAGCAGAGTGAACAGGCTGAGGTCATTGAAGACCTTCTAGATGGTAGCAGGGTGAACAGGCTGAGGTCATTGAAGACCTTCTAGATGGTAGCAGGGTGAACAGGCTGAGGTCATTGAAGACCTTCTAGATGGTAGCAGGGTGAACAGGCTGGGGCACGGGGGGGGCTGAGGTCATTGAAGACCTTCTAGATGGTAGCAGGGTGAACAGGCTGAGGTCATTGAAGACCTTCTAGATGGGAGCAGGGTGAACAGGCTGGGGCACGGGGGGGGGCTGAGGTCATTGAAGACCTTCTAGATGGTAGCAGGGTGAACAGGCTGTGGTTGGGGGGGGGGGGCTGAGGTCATTGAAGACCTTCTAGATGGTAGCAGGGTGAACAGGCTGTGGTTGGGGGGGGGGCTGAGGTCATTGAAGACCTTCTAGATGGTAGCAGGGTGAACAGGCTGAGGTCATTGAAGACCTTCTAGATGGTAGCAGGGTGAACAGGCTGAGGTCATTGAAGACCTTCTAGATGGTAGCAGAGTGAACAGGCTGAGGTCATTGAAGACCTTCTAGATGGTAGCAGGGTGAACAGGCTGAGGTCATTGAAGACCTTCTAGATGGTAGCAGGGTGAACAGGCTGAGGTCATTGAAGACCTTCTAGATGGTAGCAGGGTGAACAGGCTGAGGTCATTGAAGACCTTCTAGATGGTAGCAGGGTGAACAGGCTGAGGTCATTGAAGACCTTCTAGATGGTAGCAGGGTGAACAGGCTGAGGTCATTGAAGACCTTCTAGATGGTAGCAGGGTGAACAGGCTGAGGTCATTGAAGACCTTCTAGATGGTAGCAGGGTGAACAGGCTGTCCTTGATGATCTTCCCTACTCGAGAACTATTTGAAAAGGTCCGGATGGATCATGTCATTTATCGCCGTGGTAACAAACCTCCACCTCCCCAGCCGCTGCATTCCTAAACTTTCCACACCCCTCTTGTTGGCGGAGAGAAAATTGTGCTGTTTTAAAAGGTGCAGTTGTATCCATTTTGTATGGGGCAGATTTTTTGGGCGTTTTAAAGCTCATTTCCCACAATTCTACACATTCTTCCATGTCTTATGTGATATAAGGGCCGAAGCCTGACTTAAGTAAAAAAGGAAGGAGGAGACCCTCGGTCCGTATTGACCCCATTCTGGGACCGGATCTGGTCTGTAGTCCGCCAGTTGAGTATCATGGGGGGGGGGGGGGGGGGGGGGTTCTTGGCCATGGAATACAGGAGACCTACAGCTGTACATAGGACATCTATAGAAAGAGGTCTTCCTCAACTGTTAATTGAAAACGATTTAGAAAAAAAGGTTGACAGAAACTAATGTTCATCCACTCATCGATGGTTTATTAAATATGCATTGGAATATGAACCAGTGTATGAACGCTTATAGCTCCTTATAACACATCATAGCTCCTTATAACACGTTATAACGCGTTATAGCTTCTTATAACACGTCATAACACATCATAGCTTCTTATAACATGTTATAACACGTCCTAGCTCCTTATAACACATTATAACACATCATAGCTTCTTATAACACATCATAGCTCCTTATAACACGTTATAGCTCCTTATAACATGTTATAACACGTCATAGCTCCTTATAACACATCATAGCTCCTTATAACACATCATAGCTTCTTATAACACGTCATAACACATCATAGCTTCTTATAACACGTCGTAGCTTCTTATAACATGTTATAACACGTCCTAGCTCCTTATAACACATTATAACACATCATAGCTACTTATAACACATCATAGCTCCTTATAACACGTCATAGCTCCTTATAACACATTATAACTTCTTATAACACATCATAGCTTCTCCTTATATCACGTAATGATGATGATGAAGAGGATGTGAAGGCTGGGGTGGGATGTCTTGATGATGATGAAGAGGATGTGAAGGCTGGTGCTGGGGGGGATGTCTTAATGATGATGATGAAGAGGATGTGAAGGCTGGTGCTGGGGGGGGGTGTCTTAATGATGATGATGAAGAGGATGTGAAGGCTGGTGCTGGGGGGGATGTCTTCATGATAATGATGAAGAGGATGTGAAGGCTGGTGCTGGGGGGGGATGTCTTAATGATGATGATGAAGAGGATGTGAAGACTGGTGCTTGGGGGGGTGTCTTAATGATGATGATGAAGAGGATGTGAAGGCTGGGGTGGGATGTCATAATGATGATGATGAAGAGGATGTGAAGGCTGGTGCTGGGGGGGGGGATGTCTTAATGATGATGATGAAGAGGATGTGAAGACTGGTGCTGGGGGGGGATGTCTTAATGATGATGATGAAGAGGATGTGAAGGCTGGGGTGGGATGTCATAATGATGATGATGAAGAGGATGTGAAGGCTGGGGTGGGATGTCTTGATGATGATGAAGAGGATGTGAAGGCTGGTGCTGGGGGGGATGTCTTAATGATGATGATGAAGAGGATGTGAAGGCTGGTGCTGGGGGGGGGGTGTCTTAATGATGATGATGAAGAGGATGTGAAGACTGGTGCTTGGGGGGGTGTCTTAATGATGATGATGAAGAGGATGTGAAGGCTAGTGCTGGGGGGGGATGTCTTAATGATGATGATGAAGAGGATGTGAAGGCTAGTGCTGGGGGGGATGTCTTCATGATGATGATGAAGAGGATGTGAAGGCTAGTGCTGGGGGGGATGTCTTAATGATGATGATGATGAAGAGGATGTGAAGGCTGGTGCTGGGGTGGATGTCTTCATGATGATGATGATGTGAAGGCTGGGGTGTCTTGATGATGAAGAGGGTGTAAGATGTCCTCCTGACCTCTCTACTGTCAGCTGATGTGCACTGCTGAAACGTTTTGGTTTAAAATGGCTGCCGTGCGTGGTGGTGGTGGGGGGGGGGGGTTACTGCTATCTACAGGTGGTGGGGGGGGGGGGTTACTGCTATCTACAGGTGGTGGGGGGGGGGGGTTACTGCTATCTACAGGTGGTGGGGGGGGGGGGTTACTGCTATCTACAGGTGGTTGGGGTGGGGGGGGGGGTGTTACTGCTATCTACAGGTGGTGGGGGTGGGGTGTATGGCATCAGAGCCTTCTATTGCCATGTCGTCGTCCCCCAGGTGGGTGTTATTGCTATCTACAGGTGGTTGGGGGGGGGGTGTTACTGTCATCTACAGGTGGTTGGGGTGGGGGGGGGGTGTTACTGCCATCTACAGGTGGTTGGGGTGGAGGGGTGTTATTGCTATCTACAGGTGGTTGGGGTGGGGGGGGGGGGTGTTATTGCTATCTACAGGTGGGTGGGGTGGGGGGGGGTGTTATTGCTATCTACAGGTGGTTGGGGTGGGGGGGGGTTGGGTGTTACTGCTATCTACAGGTGGTTGGGGGGGGTGTTACTGCCATCTACAGGTGGGTGGGGTGGGGGGGGGGGGTGTTACTGCCATCTACAGGTGGTTGGGGGGGGGGTGTTACTGCCATCTACAGGTGGTTGGGGTGGGGGGGGGGGTGGGTGGGTGTTATTGCTATCTACAGGTGGTTGGGGTGGGTGGGGGGGGGTTGGGTGTTACTGCTATCTACAGGTGGTTGGGGGGGGTGTTACTGCCATCTACAGGTGGTTGGGGTGGTGGGGGGGGGGTTACTGCCATCTACAGGTGGTTGGGGTGGGGTGTATGGCATCAGAGCCTTCTATTGCCATGTCGTCGTCCCCCAGGTGGGTGTTATTGCTATCTACAGGTGGTTGGGGGGGTGTTACTGTCATCTACAGGTGGTTGGGGTGGGGGGGGGGTGTTACTGCCATCTACAGGTGGTTGGGGTGGAGGGGTGTTATTGCTATCTACAGGTGGTTGGGGTGGGGGGGGGGGGGTGTTATTGCTATCTACAGGTGGGTGGGGTGGGGGGGGGGGTGTTATTGCTATCTACAGGTGGTTGGGGTGGGGGGGGGTTGGGTGTTACTGCTATCTACAGGTGGTTGGGGGGGGTGTTACTGCCATCTACAGGTGGGTGGGGTGGGGGGGGGGGGGTGTTACTGCCATCTACAGGTGGTTGGGGGGGGTGTTACTGCCATCTACAGGTGGTTGGGGTGGGGGGGGGGTGGGTGGGTGTTATTGCTATCTACAGGTGGTTGGGGTGGGTGGGGGGGGGTTGGGTGTTACTGCTATCTACAGGTGGTTGGGGGGGTGTTACTGCCATCTACAGGTGGTTGGGGTGGTGGGGGGGGGGTTACTGCCATCTACAGGTGGGTGGGGTGGGGGGTGGGGGGGGGTGTATGGCATCAGAGCCTTCTATTGACATAAAGGGCCCAGGGTGTCGTCCCCCCCAGGTGGGTGTTCCTGCCATCTACAGGTGGGTGGGGTGAGACTCCCCCCCCCCCATTATAATACACAGCCAACAGGGCAGAGGAACAACACTGCATTATAAACCCAGTCTAATCTCTTATGACCTGTTATAGCGTAGAGGTTGATTGACATTAGCAGTAAAGTCACCAGGTACTTCAGCCGTCCAGCCCAATGCACGCTGGGAGTTGTTATCCGGGGGGGGGGGGGAGAGCCTAGCAGGGAAGCAGCCTGGTGACTGCCAGCAGCTGGTCTGTGGTGGGTTATTGATCAGGACCAAGCTGATACAGTATTATTGATTATTGATTGGCAGACACCAGAGACAACATGAACATAGACCTCTCGCCTTTGAGAGAGTCAGAGTCAGAGCAGAGCAAGGTGAAGCTGCCTCTAGAGTCTACAGGCACCGATCTAACGGTCACTTCCTGTCCCCCCCCCCCCCCCCCTGGTGGATGGCACGCTGATCCTAGATCGGTACTAAACACAAGTCACCTGTGTTTGTTCACACCCGTTAGTTACAGTGGCCAAGATGAACGACAAGAGAGACGAGACAGGTAGGAGGAAGAGGAGGAGGACCGGACCACAATCTGTCAAATGTATTTCATGCCACACATCTCTTAATAACACAACAAACACTTCTCCAGTCCACACCTCCTGAGGGGTATGATACAAAAGCAGGATCAACGAGCTAAGCCAGCTAACGCTGATAAACAACCAGAAATAACTGGTGGTTTCCTGGTTGTTTAAAACAGTCTTTAAACAAATGTGATAACATTCCCAGAAGTGTAGAAGAACCTGAAGCAAGTTGACTGATCCTAGGTCAGTTCTCTAGGGTCAGAGTTAGTAAACACTACAGTCCTGTCAGGTTGACTGATCCTAGGTCAGTTCTCTAGGGTCAGAGATAGTAAACACTACAGTGCTGTCCTGTCAGGTTGACTGATTCTAGGTCAGTTCTCTAGGGTCAGAGTTAGTAAACACTACAGTCCTGTCAGGTTGACTGATCCTAGGTCAGTTCTCTAGGGTCAGAGATAGTAAACACTACAGTGCTGTCCTGTCAGGTTGACTGATCCTAGGTCAGTTCTCTAGGGTCAGAGATAGTAAACACTACAGTGCTGTCCTGTCAGGTCGACTGATCCTAGGTCATTTCTCTAGGGTCAGAGTTAGTGTGACGTTGTCCCCTGATCACGCAATGTTCTGCTTGTTGATTGGCCAGTTGGACAGTTCTGCTTGTTAATTGGCCAGTCACAGTCCTGCTTGTTGATTGGCCAGTCACAGTCCTGCTTGTTGATTGGCCAGTCACAGTCCTGCTTGTTGATTGGCCAGTTAGACAGTCCTGCTTGTTGATTGGCCAGTCACAGTCCTGCTTGTTGATTGGCCAGTTAGACAGTACTGCTTGTTGATTGGCCATAGTTAGACAGTCTGGCTTGTTGATTGGCCACAGTTAGACAGGTCTGCTTGTTTGATTGGCCACAGTTAGACAGTCCGGCTTGTTGATTGGACACAGTTAGACAGGTCTGCTTGTTGATTGGCCACAGTTAGACAGGTCTACTTGTTGATTGGCCACAGTTAGACAGGTCTGCTTGTTGATTGGCCACAGTTCGACAGGTCAGCTTGTTGATTGGCCACAGTTCGACAGGTCAGCTTGGTTATTGGCCAGTTAGACAGTTCTTCTTGTTGATTGGCCAGTCACAGTCCTGCTTGTTGATTGGCCACAGTTAGACAGTTCTGCTTGTTGATTGGCCACAGTTAGACAGTTCTGCTTGTTGATTGGCCAGTTAAGACAGGTAACTCTGCTGTGAATTTCCCTGTCTGTCTGTTGGTTCTGACTGTCTCCAGATATCTGGTCTTGAGCCTTGACAACCTGTGGAGAAGACAAGGGGCCACATGTTAAAGATGGGCAGGAAAAGTCTGTATTTACTATAGGACTGTAGGTTAAAGATGGGCAGGAATAGTCTGTATTTACTATAGGACTGTAGGTTAAAGATGGGCAGGAATAGTCTGTATTTACTATAGGACTGTAGGTTAGAGATGGACAGGAATAGTCTGTATTTACTATAGGACTGTAGGTTAGAGATGGGCAGGAATAGCCTGTATTTACTATAGGACTGTAGGATAAAGATGGGCAGGAATAGTCTGTATTTACTATAGGACTGTAGGTTAGAGATGGACAGGAATAGTCTGTATTTACTATAGGACTGTAGGTTAGAGATGGACAGGAATAGTCTGTATTTACTATAGGACTGTAGGTTAGAGATGGGCAGGAATAGCCTGTATTTACTATAGGACTGTAGGTTAAAGATGGACAGGAATAGTCTGTATTTACTATAGGACTGTAGGTTAGAGATGGGCAGGAATAGTCTGTATTTACTATAGGACTGTAGGTTAAAGATGGGCAGGAATAGCCTGTATTTACTATAGGACTGTAGGTTAAAGTATGTAGTAATGTATTTACTATAGGACTGTAGGATAAAGTATGTAGTAATGTATTTACTATAGGACTGTAGGATAAAGTATGTAGTAATGTATTTACTATAGGACTGTAGGTTAAAGATGGGCAGGAATAGCCTGTATTTACTATAGGACTGTAGGTTAAAGATGGGCAGGAATAGCCTGTATTTACTATAGGACTGTAGGTTAAAGATGGGCAGGAATAGCCTGTATTTACTATAGGACTGTAGGTTAAAGTATGTAGTAATATATTTACTATAGGACTGTAGGTTAAACATGGGCAGGAATAGCCTGTATTTACTATAGGACTGTAGGTTACAGTATGTAGTAATGTATTTACTATAGGACTGTAGGTTAAAGATGGGCAGGAATAGTCTGTATTTACTATAGGACTGTAGGTTAAAGATGGGCAGGAATAGTCTGTATTTACTATAGGACTGTAGGTTAAAGATGGGCAAAAATAGCCTGTATTTACTATAGGACTGTAGGTTAAAGATGGGCAGGAATAGTCTGTATTTACTATAGGACTGTAGGTTAAAGATGGGCAGGAATAGCCTGTATTTACTATAGGACTGTAGGTTAAAGATGGGCAGGAATAGCCTGTATTTACTATAGGACTGTAGGTTAAAGATGGGCAGGAATAGTCTGTATTTACTATAGGACTGTAGGTTAAAGTATGTAGTAATGTATTTACTATAGGACTGTAGGTTAAACATGGGCAGGAATAGTCTGTATTTACTATAGGACTGTAGGTTAAAGATGGGCAGGAATAGTCTGTATTTACTATAGGACTGTAGGTTAAAGATGGGCAGGAATAGCCTGTATTTACTATAGGACTGTAGGTTAAAGATGGGCAGGAATAGCCTGTATTTACTATAGGACTGTAGGTTAAAGATGGGCAGGAATAGCCTGTATTTACTATAGGACTGTAGGTTAAAGATGGGCAGGAATAGTCTGTATTTACTATAGGACTGTAGGTTAAAGATGGGCAGGAATACCCTGTATTTACTATAGGACTGTAGGTTAAAGATGGGCAGGAATAGCCTGTATTTACTATAGGACTGTAGGTTAAAGATGGGCAGGAATAGCCTGTATTTACTATAGGACTGTAGGTTAAAGATGGGCAGGAATAGTCTGTATTTACTATAGGACTGTAGGTTAGAGATGGACAGGAATAGCCTGTATTTACTATAGGACTGTAGGTTAAAGATGGGCAAAAATAGCCTGTATTTACTATAGGACTGTAGGTTAAAGATGGGCAGGAATAGCCTGTATTTACTATAGGACTGTAGGTTAAAGATGGGCAAAAATAGCCTGTATTTACTATAGGACTGTAGGTTAAAGATGGGCAGGAATAGTCTGTATTTACTATAGGACTGTAGGTTAAAGTATGTAGTAATATATTTACTATAGGACTGTAGGTTAGAGTATGTAGTAATATATTTACTATAGGACTGTAGGTTAGAGATGGGCAGGAATAGTCTGTATTTACTATAGGACTGTAGGTTAGAGTATGTAGTAATGTATTTACTATAGGACTGTAGGTTAAAGATGGGCAGGAATAGCCTGTATTTACTATAGGACTGTAGGTTAAAGATGTACAGGAATAGCCTGTATTTACTATAGGACTGTAGGTTAGAGATGGGCAGGAATAGCCTGTATTTACTATAGGACTGTAGGTTAAAGATGGGCAGGAATAGCCTGTATTTACTATAGGACTGTAGGTTAAAGATGGGCAGGAATAGCCTGTATTTACTATAGGACTGTAGGTTAGAGATGGGCAGGAATAGCCTGTATTTACTATAGGACTGTAGGTTAAAGATGGGCAGGAATAGCCTGTATTTACTATAGGACTGTAGGTTAAAGATGGGCAGGAATAGCCTGTATTTACTATAGGACTGTAGGTTAGAGTATGTAGTAATGTATTTACTATAGGACTGTAGGTTAAAGTATGTAGTAATATATTTACTATAGGACTGTAGGTTAAAGATGTACAGGAATAGCCTGTATTTACTATAGGACTGTAGGTTAGAGATGGGCAGGAATAGCCTGTATTTACTATAGGACTGTAGGTTAAAGATGGGCAGGAATAGCCTGTATTTACTATAGGACTGTAGGTTAAAGATGGGCAGGAATAGCCTGTATTTACTATAGGACTGTAGGTTAGAGATGGGCAGGAATAGTCTGTATTTACTATAGGACTGTAGGTTAGAGTATGTAGTAATGTATTTACTATAGGACTGTAGGTTAAAGATGGGCAGGAATAGCCTGTATTTACTATAGGACTGTAGGTTAGAGATGGGCAGGAATAGCCTGTATTTACTATAGGACTGTAGGTTAAAGATGGGCAGGAATAGCCTGTATTTACTATAGGACTGTAGGTTAAAGATGGGCAGGAATAGCCTGTATTTACTATAGGACTGTCGGTTAAAGATGGGCAGGAATAGTCTGTATTTACTATAGGACTGTAGGTTAAAGATGGGCAGGAATACCCTGTATTTACTATAGGACTGTAGGTTAAAGATGGGCAGGAATAGCCTGTATTTACTATAGGACTGTAGGTTAAAGATGGGCAGGAATAGTCTGTATTTACTATAGGACTGTAGGTTAAAGTATGTAGTAATGTATTTACTATAGGACTGTAGGTTAAACATGGGCAGGAATAGCCTGTATTTACTATAGGACTGTAGGTTAAAGATGGGCAGGAATAGTCTGTATTTACTATAGGACTGTAGGTTAAAGATGGGCAGGAATACCCTGTATTTACTATAGGACTGTAGGTTAAAGATGGGCAGGAATAGTCTGTATTTACTATAGGACTGTAGGTTAAAGATGGGCAGGAATAGCCTGTATTTACTATAGGACTGTAGGTTAAAGATGGGCAGGAATAGCCTGTATTTACTATAGGACTGTAGGTTAAAGATGGGCAGGAATAGCCTGTATTTACTATAGGACTGTAGGTTAAAGATGGGCAGGAATAGCCTGTATTTACTATAGGACTGTAGGTTAAAGATGGGCAGGAATAGCCTGTATTTACTATAGGACTGTAGGTTAAAGATGGGCAGGAATAGTCTGTATTTACTATAGGACTGTAGGTTAGAGATGGACAGGAATAGCCTGTATTTACTATAGGACTGTAGGATAAAGTATGTAGTAATGTATTTACTATAGGACTGTAGGTTAAAGATGGGCAGGAATAGTCTGTATTTACTATAGGACTGTAGGTTAAAGATGGGCAGGAATAGCCTGTATTTACTATAGGACTGTAGGTTAAAGATGGGCAGGAATAGCCTGTATTTACTATAGGACTGTAGGTTAAAGTATGTAGTAATATATTTACTATAGGACTGTAGGTCCTACAACATAGAGGATAGTCAGGGATGTTACAGGGTTGATCCTCTCTACAACATAGAGGATAGTCAGGGATGTTACAGGGTTGATCCTCTCTACAACATAGAGAATAGTCAGGGATGTTACAGGGTTGATCCTCTCTACAACATAGAGGATAGTCAGGGATGTTACAGGGTTGATACTCTCTACAACATAGAGGATAGTCAGGGATGTTACAGGGTTGATCCTCTCTACAACAGAGGATAGTCAGGGATGTTACAGGGTTGAGATGAGGGCCCAACCCAATTCAAACCAAATCCTGGCATCACCCCCATTCTGGCATCACCCACACCCCTGGCATCACCCCTATTCTGGCATCACCCCTATTCTGGCATCACCCACACCCTTGGCATCACCCCTATTCTGGCATCACCCACCCCCCTGGCATCACCCACCTCTCTGGCATCACCTACACCCCTGGTATCACCCCCATTCTGGCATCACCCCCATTCTGGCATCACCCACACTCCTGGCATCACCCACACCCCCCTGGCATCACCCACACCCCCCTGGCATCACCCCCATTCTGGCATCACTTATACCCCTGATATCACCCCCATTCTGGCATCACCCACTCCTGGCATCACCCACACCCCTGGCATCACCCCCACCCCTGGATTCACCCCCATTCTGGCATCACCCACCCCTCTGGCATCACCCCCATTCTGGCATCACTGCAGCAGCAAACTGTCATCCTATCACCATTATCCATCCTATCACCATTATCCATCCTATCACCATTATCCATCCTATCACCATTATCCATCCTATCACCATTATCATTCTATCCCTCCTTACTTTTTCATCCCGCAGCCAATGTTGCTCCAAGCCAATACAAATATCCTCCTCCTGGAGTTCCCAGTATCAGTCTCTCCCAACATCATCATCATCATCGTCATCATCACAGGCCGGTAGGAGTCCAGATCACCCCGGGGAGCATGCCGGTGCAGCGGCGCTTCTCTCTGGCTCTCTAGCCTTGGGCCTCAGCTCACTCCAGGTACCTCTCGAAAACATCGAGTTCTGTGTCCGTGTCGTAAGGGACAGAGGCCGGGTCAGATAGTACCCCTAGGTCCACCAGCGCCTGGTCCATATCTTCCGGTAGAAACACTATCCCCACATTCAGGACGATGTATTCCATGAGAAAGGCATAGTAGAGGATCAAAACGTTCACAAAAAACAGGCCCAGATAAAACATACAGGGAAGTTCGTTGAGGAGCGATTCCAACGAATCTAGTCGAGCATAAGTTTTGAGAGTCATAGAAAACTAAACCGGGAAAGTTTAGCTCAGCTAGTTATGTTGACAAGGAGCAGGTTAAGGACAGTGGCACTGCTCTGAGACCAGCAGTAACATGGACAGTGTATTTGGAGTGTCCATTTCAGGGAAGACAGCAATGATTTGTCCTGAAATACCAGCTTTTGCAATAGCACAGCTATCAAGCGATATACATTAGTTAGGAGGTACACGAAATAACCTATAACAACAAAAAAAAAACGTTCAGCTCGACACCGCTAGTTCATGTAAACACAGTGTTAACTCGATGCATTCTTGATATTCTCTGAGAAGGTCGAAGGAAAAAAAACTGTTGCGTTATTTGCAACATGCCTGCCCTGATTAGCTATTACCGGCCAACGACTATAGCGTTCTATTATTATACAGGAATATGTTCTATCGATGGAAATACATTCGATAATCCAGACCTCCCGTTACATTTTCATGTCAACATCTCCGCTAACTGCATCAAAACAGTCCGACCTTACCGTCAAAACAGTACAGATACGTCTATATAGCTTAAGCATTTGATTGGTTCATCATAAGAATACCGTCCTGTGAATGGTCAACTGAGACATCGATCACATTGATCCCGCCTTTCAATCGGTTTTGACGTTAGTTGCGTTTTACGTCGAAGGCTCCTCGCATTGGTATTTGATTGGCTGCTGTGTTCATCGTTGTAGGATGAAGACCAATCAACGTCCCCGAATTGTTGGAAGAAAAAAAACGGTTCGATTTTTTTCCCCAAAACACTATTGGGATTTGTAGTTTTTTGTAACTGTCATTTTAATGAAATTGTGTTACCGGAAAACAACAAAGAAACTTCATGTCCCAAACTCCCCGGCACTAAACCAGTTACGTAACGCGTTATTCCTCACAAGATACGTTCGAGTATGTCCCCTTCTCGCTTACTTAGCCAGAGCTATTTGGTTAGCTAGATATTTTGTTAGCTATATATATATATATATATATATTGGACACCTTGTACGGGATATATGGACGTGATGGGATTGATATAACAGGCAAAAAAAAACCTAAGCTAGCATCAACATCTTTTTTTAAAAGTGCAACTATGTTCGGTCGGTCACGGAGTTGGGGAGGAGGACAGGGGAAAACTAAAAATATTCATTCCCTGGACCATCTCAAGTAAGTAACTAGCATAATTGCTAAGGTTACCCGGCGGGGGTGTATTCATTACGCTCGTTCTGTTACAAAACGTTACTTAAACGGTAGCAACATTAACGGAACGGGGAGGAACCTACCTGAATTTGTCCAATTTAAATGATACGTTTCTGTTACAAAACGCAACTGTTTGGTCGAATTCGCCAGCTAACCCCGATAGTTTACTAAGCTAACGTTAACATGGTTAGCATACCTAGCTAATCCACTTAGCTTGTACTGTAAAACCAAATGCGTTAGTTATCTAACGTTACTGTTGTTTTCCTTGTCACAACTGTGTGAACAATGTCAGATGTATATGACAGCTACGAAACGTTAGCTAGCTAGCTAACTACATGACGGGTGTCATTATAGCAGCTAGATATACTAACGTTAGCTAGCTAGCTACATGATGGGTGTCATTACTTGATGACAGCTAGATATACTAACGTTAGCTAGCTACATGATGGGTGTCATTACTTGATGACAGCTAGATATACTAACTACATGATGGGTGTCATTACTTGATAACAGCTAGATATACTAACGTTAGCTAGCTACATGATGGGTGTCATTACTTGATGACAGCTATATATACTAACTACATGATGGGTGTCATTACTTGATAACAGCTAGATCGACTAACGTTAGCTAGCTACATGATGGGTGTCATTACTTGATGACAGCTAGATATACTAACGTTAGCTAGCTAGCTACATGATGGGTGTCATTACTTGATGACAGCTAGATATACTAACGTTAGCTAGCTACATGATGGGTCTCATTACTTGATGACAGCTAGATATACTAACGTTAGCTAGCTAGCTACATGATGGGTGTCATTACTTGATGACAGCTAGATATACTAACGTTAGCTAGCTAGCTACATGATGGGTGTCATTACTTGATGACAGCTAGATATACTAACGTTAGCTAGCTAGCTACATGATGGGTGTCATTACTTGATAACAGCTAGATATACTAACGTTAGCAAACTACATGATGGGTCTCATTACTTGATGACAGCTAGATATACTAACGTTAGCTAGCTAGCTACATGATGGGTGTCATTACTTGATAACAGCTAGATATACTAACGTTAGCTAGCTAGCTAACTACATGATGGGTCTCATTACTTGATGACAGCTAGATATACTAACTACATGATGGGTGTCATTACTTGATGACAGCTAGATATACTAACGTTAGCTAGCTACATGATGGGTGTCATTACTTGATAACAGCTAGATATACTAACGTTAGCTAGCTACATAATCGGTGTCATTACTTGATAACAACTAGAGCCACTAACATTAGCTAGCTAGCTAACTTCATGATGGGTGTCATTATAGCAGCTAGATATACTAACGTTAGCTAGCTAGCTACATGATGGGTGTCATTACTTGATAACAGCTAGATATACTAACGTTAGCTAGCTACATGATGGGTGTCATTACAGCAGCTAGATATACTAAGGTTAGTTTATGAGTCCATACCATCCCGTCTATGTGACGGTAGGCTAGTCATATTCCGTCGTCCAGAGTGGGTGTGCCAGTTCAAATTGACAGTGCGGTATAGCCACCACACGTTTTACTGAAAAACAACCTGTTTTCTACCATTGTCCATATCCTCTCATCCCTTCCTTTCCTCTTCTCCCTCCTCTTCTTCTCCCTCCCTCCTTCTCTCCTCCCTCTAGGTATATGTACCATGTCCTGACTAAGAACACGACGGTAACCGACAGCAACAGGAACTTGCTGGTGGAGACCATTCGCTCCATCACTGAGATACTCATCTGGGGAGACCAGAACGACAGCTCCGTCTTCGAGTAAGACTTTAACCACGACTCTATTTTATTCTACTCTATTCTGTTCTACTCCTCTATTCCTATCTATTGTACTGTACTCTACTTTATTCTACTCTATTCCTATCTATTGTACTATACTCTACTTTATTCTACTCTATTCCTCTCTATTGTACTATACTCTACTTAATTCTACTCTACTTTATTCTACTCTATATTCTACTCTATTCCTCTCTATTGTACTATACTCTACTTAATTCTACTCTACTTAATTCTACTCTATACTCTACTCTATTGTACCACACTACTTAATTCTACTCTACTTTATTCTACTCTATATTCTACTCTATTCCTCTCTATTGTACCATACTCTACTTAGTTCTACTCTACTTTATTCCACTCTATATTCTACTCTATTCCTCTCTATTGTACCATACTCTACTTAATTCTACTCTACTTCATTCCACTCTATATTCTACTCCTCTCTATTGTACCATACTCTACTTAATTCTACTCTACTTTATTCTACTCTATATTCTACTCTATTCCTCTCTATTGTACCACATTCTACTTAATTCTACTCTACTTTATTCTACTCTATTCCTCTATTGTACTATACTCTACTTAATTCTACTCTACTTAATTCTACTCTATACTCTACTCTATTGTACCACACTACTTAATTCTACTCTACTTTATTCTACTCTATATTATACTCTTTTCTTTTCTATTGTACCCTACTCTACTTAATTCTACTCTACCGTATTCTACTGTATATTCTACTCTATTCCTCTCTATTGTACCATACTCTACTTAATTCTACTCTACTTTATTCTACTCTATATTCGACTCTATTCCTCTCTATTGTTCCATACTCTACTTAATTCTACTCTACTTTATTCTACTCTATATTCTACTCTATTCCTCTCTATTGTACTATACTCTACTTTATTCTACTCTATTCCTATCTATTTTACTATACTCTACTTTATTCTGCTCTATTCTTTGTTCTACTCTGTTCTACTCTATTCCTCTCTATTGTACTATACTCTACTTAATTCTACTCTACTTTATTCTACTCGATTCCTCTCTATTGTACTATACACTACTTAATTCTACTCTACTTAATTCTACTCTATTCCTCTCTATTTTACCACACTCTACTTAATACTACTCTACTTAATTCTACTCTACTTTATTCTACTCTATATTCTACTCTATTCCTCTCTACTGTACCATACTGTACTTAATTCTACTCTACTTTATTCTACTCTATTCCTATCTATTGTACTATACTCTACTTAATTCTACTCTACTTTATTCTACTCTATTCCTATCTATTGTACTATACTCTACTTAATTCTACTCTACTTTATTCTACTCTATTCCTATCTATTGTACCATACTCTACTTAATTCTACTCTGTATCTTCTCTGTTCTCAGCTTCTTCCTGGAGAAGAACATGTTTGCGTTCTTCCTGAATATCCTTCGCCAGAAGTCCGGTCGCTACGTCTGTGTCCAGCTACTCCAGACGCTCAACATCCTGTTTGAAAATATCAGCCACGAGACGTCGCTCTGTGAGTACACACACACACACACACACACACACACACACACACACACACACACACACACACACACACACACACACACACACACACACACTGGCCACCTGTGGTTTAGAGTTTTAATCAGCCTGAATAAGATATTTTTGTTGTATAACTGTTTTCTCCTCATCTCTCCTCCTCTAGATTACCTGTCTGTTTTCTCCTCATCTCTCCTCCTCTAGATTACCTGTCTGTTTTCTCCTCATCTCTCCTCCTCTAGATTACCTGTCTGTGTTCTCCTCATCTCTCCTCCTCTAGATTACCTGTCTGTTTTCTCCTCATCTCTCCTCCTCTAGATTACCTGTCTGTGTTCTCCTCATCTCTCCTCCTCTAGATTACCTGTCTGTGTTCTCCTCATCTCTCCTCCTCTAGATTACCTGTCTGTTTTCTCCTCATCTCTCCTCCTCTAGATTACTTGTCTGTTTTCTCCTCATCTCTCCTCCTCTAGATTACCTGTCTGTTTTCTCCTCATCTCTCCTCCTCTAGATTACCTGTCTGTTTTCTCCTCATCTCTCCTCCTCTAGATTACCTGCTGTCCAACAACCACGTCAACTCCCATCATATAACTGTGTTCTCCTCATCTCTCCTCCTCTAGATTACCTGCTGTCCAACAACCACGTCAACTCCCATCATATAACTGTGTTCTCCTCATCTCTCCTCCTCTAGATTACCTGCTGTCCAACAACCACGTCAACTCCATCATATAACTGTGTTCTCCTCATCTCTCCTCCTCTAGATTACCTGCTGTCCAACAACCACGTCAACTCCCATCATATAACTGTGTTCTCCTCATCTCTCCTCCTCTAGATTACCTGCTGTCCAACAACCACGTCAACTCCATCATATAACTGTGTTCTCCTCATCTCTCCTCCTCTAGATTACCTGCTGTCCAACAACCACGTCAACTCCATCATCGTTCACAAGTTTGACTTCTCAGATGAGGAGATCATGGCCTATTATATCTCCTTCCTGAAGACCCTGTCACTCAAACTGAACAACCACACCGTGCACTTCTTCTATAACGAGGTGAGAGGGCGGGGGACTGGACAACTACCATGAGGTGAGGGGGGGGGGGGGGGGGGGTGGGGGGACTGGACAACTACCACGAGGTGAGGGGGGGACTGGACAACAACACAGAGTCTACTAAATGACTCACGACTGTAAGTGGTTCTGGATAGTCTGTTATATGACTAACATGTAAATGTAGTGCCCTATATAGGGCGTGATGGGCCATAATGTAGTGCCCTATGTAGGGAATGAGGGGCCATAATGTTGTGCCCTATATAGGGAGTAGGGGGCCATAATGTAGTGACCTATATAGGGAGTAAGGGGCCATAATGTATTGCCCTATATAGGGAATGAGGGGGCATAATGTAGTGCCCTATATAGGGAGTAAGGGGCCATAATGAATTGCCCTATATAGGGAATGAGGGGCCATAATGTAGTGCCCTATATAGGGAGTAGGGGGTCATAATGAATTGCCCTATATAGGGAATGAGGGGCCATAATGTAGTGCCCGTTATAGGGAATGAGGGGCCAGAATGTAGTGTTCTATATAGGGAACGAGGGGCCACAATGTGGTGTTCTATATAGGGAACGAGGGGCCACAATGTAGTGTTCTATATAGGGAACGAGGGGCCATAATGTAGTGCCCTATATAGAGAATGAGGGTCCATAATGTCATGCCCTATATAGGGAACGAGGGGCCATAATGTAGTTAGTTCCCTATATAGGGAATGAGGGGCCATAATGTCGTGCCCTATATAGGGAACGAGGGGCCATAATGTCATGCCCGGTATAGTGAATGAGGGGCCATAATGTCGTGCCCTATATAGGGCATGAGGGGCCATAATGTCGTGCCCTATATAGGGAACGAGGGGCCATAATGTCATGCCCGGTATAGTGAATGAGGGGCCATAATGTAGGGCCCTATATAGGGCATGATGGGCCATAATGTCGTGCCCTATATAGGGAACGAGGGGCCATAATGTCATGCCCGGTATAGTGAATGAGGGGCCATAATGTAGGGCCCTATATAGGGCATGAGGGGCCATAATGTAGGGCCCTATATAGTGAATGAGGGGCCATAATGTAGGGCCCTATATAGGGCATGAGGGGCCATAATGTAGGGCCCTATATAGTGAATGAGGGGCCATAATGTAGGGCCCTATATAGTGAATGAGGGGCCATAATGTAGGGCCCTATATAGTGAATGAGGGGCCATAATGTAGGGCCCTATATAGTGAATGAGGGACCATAATCTAGGGCCCTATATAGTGAATGAGGGGCCATAATGTAGGGCCCTATATAGGGAATGAGGGGCCATAATGTAGTGTTCTATATAGGGAACGAGAGGCCATAATGTAGGGCCCTATATAGTGAATGAGGGACCATAATGTAGGGCCCTATATAGTGAATGAGGGACCATAATGTAGGGCCCTATATAGTGAATGAGGGACCATAATCTAGGGCCCTATATAGGGAATGAGGGGCCATAATGTAGGGCCCTATATAGGGCATGAGGGGCCATAATATAGGGCCCTATATAGTGAATGAGGGGCCATAATGTAGGGCCCTATATAGGGAATGAGGGGCCATAATGTCGTGCCCGGTATAGTGAATGAGGGGCCATAATGTAGGGCCCTATATAGTGAATGAGGGGCCATAATGTCGTGCCCTATATAGTGAATGAGGGGCCATAATGTAGGGCCCTATATAGGGAATGAGGGGCCATAATGTAGGGCCCTATATAGTGAATGAGGGGCCATAATGTAGGGCCCTATATAGTGAATGAGGGGCCATAATGTCGTGCCCTATATAGTGAATGAGGGGCCATAATGTAGGGCCCTATATAGGGAATGAGGGGCCATAATGTAGGGCCCTATATAGTGAATGAGGGGCCATAATGTAGGGCCCTATATAGTGAATGAGGGGCCATAATGTAGTGTTCTATATAGGGAACGAGGGGCCATAATGTAGGGCCCTATATAGGGAATTTTGGGACACGACCTTTGCGATTGACCTTTGTGTTTCAGCACTCGACCTTTGGCTTCTGTGTATGGGGTAAAGTTATTGGTGTACTGTCGACGGTAGCTCCCCTCTTAGCCCAGTTCCCCCTCTCTTCCTGAAGGGTGCACTTGACCATTTGCCCGTCGTGGATTTAAAAGCATCGGATTGGCTGGAGTTTCCCTCCCATATGGTTAAATCCACGATGGGAAGTGTGCAAGGGTACACTTTTGGGGGAGGACGTGGATAATTGGGGCTGAAGGCCTTGGAATCTGGGCTAATACTCCTCTGTTCCCTGTGACCTCTCTAGCTGATCCATGACGTTTAACTTCTTCTGACCCAAGGCTGTGATTGGCTGGAGGTCTCAGGGAACACCCCCCCCCCCCCCCCCCCCCCCCCCCCCCCCCCCCCAGAGAGAGAGATCAGCTGCCTGTAGACCTGCTATAACAACCTGCCACCTAATTAACTACTAATTCCATCCTGATTCCAGCTATCTGAAGTTCTGGGAATCTAGTTGCTACTAGAATTAGAAGCAGGATTGCCCTATAACTAACTACAGCACATTGCCCTATAACTAGCTACAACACGTTGCCCTATAACTAGCTACAACACGTTGCCCTATAACTAACTACAGCACATTGCCCTATAACTAGCTACAACACGTTGCCCTATAACTAACTACAACACGTTGCCCTATAACTAACTACAGCACGTTGCCCTATAACTAACTACAGCACGTTGCCCTATAACTAACTACAGCACGTTGCCCTGTAACTAACTACAGCACGTTGCCCTGTAACTAACTACAGCACGTTGCCCTGTAACTAACTACAGCACGTTGCCCTATAACTAACTACAGCACGTTGCCCTATAACTAACTACAGCACGTTGCCCTGTAACTAACTACAGCACGTTGCCCTGTAACTAACTACAACACGTTGCCCTGTAACTAACTACAGCACGTTGCCCTATAACTAACTACAGCACGTTGCCCTATAACTAACTACAGCACGTTGCCCTATAACTAACTACAGCACGTTGCCCTGTAACTAACTACAGCACGTTGCCCTATAACTAAGGAGGTAGGGGGTAAGGGCCTAGTCCCCTAGGAGGTAGGGGGTAAGGGCCTAGTCCCCTAGGAGGTAGGGGGTAAGGGCCTAGTCCCCTAGGAGGTAGGGGGTAAGGGCCTAGTCCCCTAGGAGGTAATGGGTAAGGGCCTAGTCCCCTAGGGGGTAAGGGCCTAGTCCCCTTGGCAGTAGGGGTTAAGGGCCTAGTCCCCTTGGCAGTAGGGGTTAAGGGCCTAGTCCCCTTGGTAGTAGGGGTTAAGGGCCTAGTCCCCTAGGGGGTAAGGGCCTAGTCCCCTTGGTAGTAGGGGGTAAGGGCCTAGTCCCCTAGGGGGTAAGGGGCTAGTCCCCTAGGGGGTAGGGGTTAAGGGCCTAGTCCCCTAGGGGGTAGGGGTTAAGGGCCTAGTCCCCTAGGGGGTAAGGGCCTAGTCCCCTTGGTAGTAGGGGTTAAGGGCCTAGTCCCCTAGGGGGTAGGGGTTAAGGGCCTAGTCCCCTAGGGGGTAAGGGGCTAGGGATCTCTGGTAGTGTGGTCTCTCTGTGCTCAACAGTGGTGCGGTGCTGAGCTCACTGGCGCCCCCTCTCTGTCTCCCAACACACAGCACACTAATGATTTTGCCCTGTACACCGAGGCCATTAAGTTCTTCAACCACCCAGAGAGCATGGTCCGTATCGCAGTCAGAACCATCACACTGAACGTCTACAAGGGTGAGTCTCACACACACACTCACACACACACACACACACACACACACACACAGCACTACTAGGGGCTGAAACCTCTGCATTGGCCAGCTGCTATTCCTCTTCTGGGTGCTCGGGGGGCCCTGGGTGCTCGGGGGGCCCTGGGTGCTCGGGGGGCCCTGGGTGCTCGGGGGGCCCTTGGTGCTCGGGGGGCCCTTGGTGCTCGGGGGGCTCTGGGTGCTCGGGGGGCTCGGGGGCTCTGGGTGCTCGGGGGGCCCTTGGTGCTCGGGGGGCTCTGGGTGCTCGGGGGTTCTGGGTGCTCAGGGCCCTTGGTGCTCGGGGGGCTCGGGGTGCTCTGGGTGCTCTGGGCCCTTGGTGCTCGGGGGGCTCTGGGCCCTTGGTGCTCGGGGGGCTCTGGGTGCTCGGGGGGCCCTTGGTGCTCGGGGATCTGGGTGATCGGGGGGCTCTGGGTGCTCGGGGGTTCTGGGTGCTCAGGGCCCTTGGTGCTCGGGGGGCTCGGGGTGCTCTGTCTGTCTGTCTGTGTGTTCACATTTAACTGGAGTATCTAACTGTTAACTGAACAGTGGGTGTATTTAACAACGTGTTAGTCAGCTGTGTGGGTCGTGTAGCTGTGTGGGTCGTGTAGCTGTGTGGGTCGTGTAGCTGTGTGGGTCGTGTAGCTGTGTGGGTCGTGTGGGTTATGAAGCTGTGTGGGTTGTGTAGCTGTATGGGTTATGTAGCTGTGTGGGTTATGTAGCTGTGTGGGTTGTGTAGCTGTGTGGGTTGTGTGGGTTATGTAGCTGTGTGGGTTGTATAGCTGTGTGGGTTGTGTAGCTGTGTGGGTTGTGTAGCTGTGTGGGTTGTGTAGCCGTGTGGGTCGTGTAGCTGTGTGGGTTGTGTGGGTTATGTAGCTGTGTGGGTTGTGCAGCTGTGTGTGTTGTGTGGGTTATGTAGCTGTGTGGGGTGTGTGTTGTGTGGGTTGTGTAGGTGTGGGTTGTGTAGCTGTGGGTTGTGTAGCTGTGTGGGTTGTGTAGCTGTGTGGGTTGTGTAGCTGTGTGGGTTGTGTAGCTGTGTGGGTTATGTAGCTGTGTGGGTGTGTGGTTGTGTAGCTGTGTGGGCTGTGTAGCTGTGTGGGTTGTGTGGGTTGTGTAGCTGTGTGGGTTGTGTAACTGTGTGGGTTGTGTAGCTGTGTGGGTTGTGTAGCTGTGTGGGTATGTAGCTGTGTGGGTTGTGTGGCTGTGTTGGTGGGTTGTGTAGCTGTGTGGGTTATGTAGCTGTGTGGGTGTGTGGTTTTGTAGCTGTGTGGGTTATGTAGCTGTGTGGGTTGTGTAGCTGTGTGGGTTGTGTAGCTGTGTGGGTTGTGTAGCTGTGTGGGTTGTGTAGCTGTGTGGGTTGTGTGACTGTGGGTTGTATAGCTGTGTGGGTTATGTAACTGTGTGGGTTATGTAACTGTGTGGGTTATGTAACTGTGTGGGTCGTGTAGCTGTGTGGGTCGTGTAGCTGTGTGGGTCGTGTAGCTGTGTGGGTCGTGTAGCTGTGCTTTGCTGTTTAGTTCTGTTAGACACTACACAGCTACCTGACTACCCAGGAGCCCTGCTGTTTATACACTACACAGCTACCTGACTACCCAGGAGCCCTGCTGTTTAGACACTACACAGCTACCTGACTACCCAGGAGCCCTGCTGTTTAGTTCTGTTAGACACTACACAGCTACCTGACTACCGTTAACCTTGTGTATGCTCTCTCCCTCCCCTCCCTCTCACCATCCCCCTCTCCCTTCCCTCCCTCTTCTCCTCTATATCTCTCTCTCCTCTTCCTCCTCGCTCCCTCCTCTTCCTCCTCTCTCCCCCTCTCCTCTCTCTCCTCTTCCTCCTCTCATCTTCTCTCCTCTTTCCCCTCTCTCCCCTTCCTCTCTCTCCTCTTCCTCCTCTCTCTCCCCATCTCTTCCACTTCTCTCCTCGCTCTTCCTGTTTCCTCCTCTCCCCATCTCCTCTCTCCCCATCTCCTCCTCTCCTCTTCCTCCTCTCTCTCCCCATCTCCTCTCTCTCCCATCTCCTCTCTCTCCCCATCTCCTTCTCTCCTCTTCCTCCTCTCTCTCCCCATCTCCTCTCTCTCCCCATCTCCTCTCTCTCCTCATCTCCTCTCTCTCCTCTTCCTCTTCCTCCTCTCTCTCCTCTTCCTCCTCTCTCTCCCCATCTCCTCCTCTCCCCATCTCCTCTCCACTTCCTCCTCTCCTCTTCCTCCTCCTCTCCTCTTCCTCCTCTCACTCTTACCTCCCGTGGGCCTAACTCCAGTCTCATGTAAGTCTGATTAATACATGTACCTCACTGAATGTGTGTGTGTGTGTATATATAGTAATCATTAATGTTATTAATTATATTATTGACTTGGGCTTATCATTTAAATGTGTAAACTGACCTGCATGCTTTTTGTTGGTTTCTGTGTAATTCAAACCCATCGTTTCAAGTCAACTGTTATAATACTGATAATACAGTTATAATACACATTTTCTAAGAGGTGAAACATTCCTGAATTGTTTTTGAACGCCAGGCCTCTGAACCACTCCGTACAACCGTTCACGATGAGTATTCAGAACGTTACGATGAAGCATGTCTTCTTCTTACAGGACTGGAGTTTGGCCTACCGTGATGACACATTGTCAGAAACCCGAGTTGGTAGTCCTCCATATCGGTCTCAGCGTAGTCCTCCATATCAGTCTGAGTAGAGTCCTTCATATCAGTCTCAGAGTAGAGTCCTCCATATCAGTCTGAGTAGAGTCCTTCATATCAGTCTCAGAGTAGAGTCCTCCATATCAGTCTGAGTAGAGTCCTTCATATCAGTCTCAGAGTAGAGTCCTCCATATCAGTCTCTTTTTAGAGTAGAGTCCTGCATATCAGTCTCTTTTTAGAGTAGAGTCCTGCATATCAGTCTCTTTTTAGAGTAGAGTCCTCCATATCAGTCTCTTTTTAGAGTAGAGTCCTCCATATCAGTCTCTTTTTAGAGTAGTCCTCCATATCAGTCTCTTTTTAGAGTAGTCCTCCATATCAGTCTCTTTTTAGAGTGGAGTCCTCCATATCAGTCTCATTTTAGAGTAGAGTCCTCCATATCAGTCTCATTTTAGAGTAGAGTCCTCCATATCAGTCTCTTTTTAGAGTAGAGTCCTCCATATCAGTCTCTTTTTAGAGTAGAGTCCTGCATATCAGTCTCTTTTTAGAGTAGAGTCCTTCATATCAGTCTCTTTTTAGAGTAGAGTCCTGCATATCAGTCTCTTTTTAGAGTAGAGTCCTGCATATCAGTCTCTTTTTAGAGTAGAGTCCTGCATATCAGTCTCTTTTTAGAGTAGAGTCCTCCGTATCAGTCTCTTTTTAGAGTAGAGTCCTCCGTATCAGTCTCAGAGTAGAGTCCTCCACACCAGTCTCAGAGTAGAGTCCTCCACACCAGTCTCAGAGTAGAGTCCTCCACATCAGTCTCAGAGTAGAGTCCTCCACATCAGTCTCAGAGTAGAGTCCTCCACATCAGTCTCAGAGTAGAGTCCTCCACATCAGTCTCAGAGTAGAGTCCTCCACATCAGTCTCAGAGTAGAGTCCTCCACATCAGTCTCAGAGTAGAGTCCTCCACATCAGTCTCAGAGTAGAGTCCTCCACATCAGTCTCAGAGTAGAGTCCTCCACATCAGTCTCAGAGTAGAGTCCTCCACATCAGTCTCAGAGTAGAGTCCTCCACATCAGTCTCAGAGTAGAGTCCTCCACATCAGTCTCAGAGTAGAGTCCTCCACATCAGTCTCAGAGTAGAGTCCTCCACATCAGTCTCAGAGTAGAGTCCTCCACATCAGTCTCAGAGTAGAGTCCTCCACATCAGTCTCAGAGTAGAGTCCTCCATATCAGTCTCTAGAGTAGAGTCCTCCATATCAGTCTCTAGAGTAGAGTCCTCCATATCAGTCTCTAGAGTAGAGTCCTCCATATCAGTCTCTAGAGTAGAGTCCTCCATATCAGTCTCTAGAGTAGAGTCCTCCATATCAGTCTCTAGAGTAGAGTCCTCCATATCAGTCTCTAGAGTAGAGTCCTCCATATCAGTCTCTAGAGTAGAGTCCTCCACATCAGTCTCTAGAGTAGAGTCCTCCACATCAGTCTCAGAGTAGAGTCCTCCACATCAGTCTCAGAGTAGAGTCCTCCACATCAGTCTCAGAGTAGAGTCCTCCACATCAGTCTCAGAGTAGAGTCCTCCACATCAGTCTCAGAGTAGAGTCCTCCACATCAGTCTCAGAGTAGAGTCCTCCACATCAGTCTCAGAGTAGAGTCCTCCACATCAGTCTCAGAGTAGAGTCCTCCACATCAGTCTCAGAGTAGAGTCCTCCACATCAGTCTCAGAGTAGAGTCCTCCACATCAGTCTCAGAGTAGAGTCCTCCACATCAGTCTCAGAGTAGAGTCCTCCACATCAGTCTCAGAGTAGAGTCCTCCACATCAGTCTCAGAGTAGAGTCCTCCACATCAGTCTCAGAGTAGAGTCCTCCACATCAGTCTCAGAGTAGAGTCCTCCACATCAGTCTCAGAGTAGAGTCCTCCACATCAGTCTCAGAGTAGAGTCCTCCACATCAGTCTCAGAGTAGAGTCCTCCACATCAGTCTCAGAGTAGAGTCCTCCACATCAGTCTCAGAGTAGAGTCCTCCACATCAGTCTCAGAGTAGAGTCCTCCACATCAGTCTCAGAGTAGAGTCCTCCACATCAGTCTCAGAGTAGAGTCCTCCACATCAGTCTCAGAGTAGAGTCCTCCACATCAGTCTCAGAGTAGAGTCCTCCACATCAGTCTCAGAGTAGAGTCCTCCACATCAGTCTCAGAGTAGAGTCCTCCACATCAGTCTCAGAGTAGAGTCCTCCACATCAGTCTCAGAGTAGAGTCCTCCACATCAGTCTCAGAGTAGAGTCCTCCACATCAGTCTCAGAGTAGAGTCCTCCACATCAGTCTCAGAGTAGAGTCCTCCACATCAGTCTCAGAGTAGAGTCCTCCACATCAGTCTCAGAGTAGAGTCCTCCACATCAGTCTCAGAGTAGAGTCCTCCACATCAGTCTCAGAGTAGAGTCCTCCACATCAGTCTCAGAGTAGAGTCCTCCACATCAGTCTCAGAGTAGAGTCCTCCACATCAGTCTCAGAGTAGAGTCCTCCACATCAGTCTCAGAGTAGAGTCCTCCACATCAGTCTCAGAGTAGAGTCCTCCACATCAGTCTCAGAGTAGAGTCCTCCACATCAGTCTCAGAGTAGAGTCCTCCACATCAGTCTCAGAGTAGAGTCCTCCACATCAGTCTCAGAGTAGAGTCCTCCACATCAGTCTCAGAGTAGAGTCCTCCACATCAGTCTCAGAGTAGAGTCCTCCACATCAGTCTCAGAGTAGAGTCCTCCACATCAGTCTCAGAGTAGAGTCCTCCACATCAGTCTCAGAGTAGAGTCCTCCACATCAGTCTCAGAGTAGAGTCCTCCACATCAGTCTCAGAGTAGAGTCCTCCAC
>NW_023493661.1:1459112-1461612 GCF_013265735.2 Oncorhynchus mykiss
TTCACATCACACCTCACTACACCTCATCACACCTCATCACACCTCACCTCACCACATCACACCTCATCACACCGCTTCATACCTCTTCACACCACACCTCACCTCTTCACATCACACCTCATCACACTACACCTCATCACATCACACCTCACCCCTTCACATCACACCTCACCTCTTCACATCACACCTCATCACACTACACCTCATCACACCTCATCACACCTCACCACATCACACCTCATCACACCGCTTCATACCTCTTCACACCTCACCTCTTCACATCACACCTTATCACACTACACCTCATCACACCTCTTCACATCACACCTCTTCACATCACATCTCATCTCATCACATCACATCTCATCACACTACACCTCATCACACTACACCTCATCACACTACACCTCATCACACTACACCTCATCACACCTCTTCACATCACATCACATCTCTTCACATCACACCTTATCACACTACACCTCATCACATCACACCTCATCACATCTCATCTCATCACATCACATCACATCACACCTCATCACATCACACCTCATCACATCATACCTCATCACATCGCATCACATCTCTTCACATTACATCACACCTCTTCACACCTCACCTCTTCACACCTCATCACACTACACCTCATCACACTACACCTCATCACACTACACCTCATCACATCACACCTCATCACATCACACCTCTTCACATCACACCGCTTCACACCTCATCACACCACACCTCACCTCATCTTACCTCATCACACCACACCTCATCACACCACACCTCACCTCACCTCATCACACCACACCTCATCTCATCACACCTCACCACACTTCATCACACCTCATCACACCACACATCGTCACACCTCATCACACCTCACCTCATCACACCTCATCACACCTCATCACTCCTCACCTCATTACACCTCACCTCATTACATCACACCTCACATCATCACACATCATCACACATCATCACACATCATCACACCTCGCCTCGCCTCACCACACCTCACCTCACCTCACCTCACCACACCTCGTCACACCACACCTCACCGTAGGGATGGACGTTCAGTGATGAAACTACATATGAACGTTGTTATTTTTGTTTGGGTTTGTCTCAAGGTGTTTCTCATCATCCACTACCAGCCGCTGGTCAACTCTCTGGCTGAAGTCATCTTCAACGGAGACCTGTCTGTCTTCACACAGCACAAAAACACAGTGAGTACACACACACACACACACAGTGACCTTCGGAAAGTATTCAGACCCCTCAACTTTGTCCAGGTTTTATTTTGTTACAGCCTTTTTCTAAAATGTATAACATTATTTCCCCTCCTCATCAATCTACACACAATACCCCCTAATGACATCACAATACCCCATAATGACATCACAATACCCCATAATGACATCACAATACCCCATAATGACATCACAATACCCCATAATGACATCACAATACCCCATAATGACATCACAATACCCCATAACAACATCACAATACCCCATAATGACATCACAATACCCCATAATGACATCACAATACCCCATAATGACATCACAATACCCCATAATGACATCACAATACCCCATAACGACATCACAATACCCCATAACGACATCACAATACCCCATAACGACATCACAATACCCCATACTGACATCACAATACCCCATAATGACATCACAATACCCCATAATGACATCACAATACCCCATAATGACATCACAATACCCCATAATGACATCACAATACCCCATAATGACAAAGCTAAAACAGAAATATCACAGTTCCATAACTATTCAGACCCTTCACTCGGGTACTTTGTTGAAGCACCTTTGGCAGCGATTACAACCTCGAGTCTTCTTGTGTATGACGCTACAAGCTTGGCACACCTGTATTTGGGGAGTTTCTCCCATTCTTCTCTGCAGATCCTCTCCAGCTCTGTCAGGTTGGATGGGAAGCGTCGCTGCACAGCTATTTTCAGGTCTCTCCAGAGATGTTCGATCGGGTTCAAATCCGGGCTCTGGCTGGGCCACTCAAGGACATTCAGAGATTTGTCACGAAGCCATTCCAACGTTGTCTTGACTGTGTGTTTAGGGTCGTTGTCCTGTTAGACTGGGGCGAAGGTTCACTTTCTGAGGTGCTGAGTGCTCTGAAGAGAGGTTTTTCATCAAGAATCTCTCTGTACTTTTCTCCGTTCATCTTTCCCTCGATCCTGACTAGTCTCCCAGTCCCTGCCGCTGAAAAAACATCCCCACAGCATGATGCTGCCACCACCACCATGCTTCACCGTAGGGATGGTGCCAGGTTTCCTCCAGACGTGACACTTGGCATTCAGGCCAAAGAGTTCAATCTTGGTTTCATCAGACCAGAGAATCTTGTTTCTCATGGTCTGAGAGTCTTTAGGTGCCTTTTGGCAAACTCTAAGAGGGCTGTCATGTGCCTTTTCACTGAGGAGTGGCTTCCGTCTGGTCTTTCTACC